>NC_049986.1:13450879-13590305 GCF_000003815.2 Branchiostoma floridae | reverse complement strand
CTCAATGATCCAGTACAGGATAAATGAAAATGTTTTAATGAAAGAGATGACACAATGCACTTTGAGTAACAAAGGCATGCATACCTAGTACAAGATGGGAGTGTCCATAAGTCACAGTTGTAAGTTACAACTGTGACTTATGCGACACTCCCCAAACTGTAACTGATTTATGAAACCATTTTATGCTTGAAAAGTAAAACCTATGGGTACACAGAAATATTGCTTCTGACACCAATTGATGCATAAACTTACTACCCTCTACATCTTGTCTATTGTCCACCTTATTCTAAATACTTTTTTGGGTCATTTGAGCTTTCGTAACTTACCAGCTACATGTACCATAAACAAGATCATCCAAAACCACTCGTCGGTAAGAAAAATCATAATGACCATAGCTTTACAAGAACATGTAATTGGCTGCTACAAGTAAACACCACATACTTGTATACAAAAGACATGGGGATAATGATATGCTAGTATTTACATGTTTCAGTAAGCACTATCTGGACTTGCCCTTGCCACCATACAAGTAATCTAAGGCTGAAAGACGGAGTTGCAAGTTCCCTCCAGGCATTTTAGCTGTAGCTTCAATAGGTATTACACAAGGGTGATAATATAATATGGCCCTGGGTTTGTGCTACCCAACCTCTCCCCCCAACAGTACCAGTCCAGGTTAGTTGATTACTCCTCACTAAGAATGAAAGAAAAAGCGCCCTCTGTCTCCACTACTGGTAGTACAGTTCCAGGTTCATCCCATCATGAATCTCATCTGAGCAGGGAGTCAAGGAGGCATTTCACAACGTAAAATTGATGTACCGATGTAAGAAAAAAGAAAACTAACAAGTGACCGTAGGTAACATAGTCTGTGACGTCGGTCTGGTATATGTTGGTTGTTTTGTCTTCTTTGGTGTGTGACGTTGTGCTTATATCCTATATGATTCTTTTCATGGTGTTAGATATATCGTTGTATCTAAAGTTGCCTAATATTTCTGTGTCATGTGAATCTTACTAAACAGGTATGGATTGTGAGATAACATGTGGCCAAAGTCTAAAAGATATGGTGACGATAAGTTACCGGATGGTCTACTCTAATACACAGGCACATTCACACACAGACACACCTACAAGACCGACAGGCAGACTGACAAACGCACCAAGTATTAACATGTTTCTGTTATGGACGTAATAAGTATGAAGCACGGAATAGGACCTTGATGTTTCTTAGTCGAAGTCCGGGAATATAATATGGCTAAACTTCATTTGGGACGAGAATTCTTACACGCTTCATTGCAAACGGCGACAGGAGGTATTTGATTGACAGGGTCATTAGTGGAACATTAGATGTCGGTTCCCATGTCCCACATACGATAACACACAGCTGTTGATGATGAACTGTGCGATAAGTTTTTAACTAGTGTGAAGCCATAAGGTAGCATGACACAGTGTGGGTGAATCCCGGGGTCCATGATGCTGGTACATAAAGTAGTACGGATAAACTTGTTGAATAAGAGGTAGAAAGCAAACGCGCGTAAAATTCTTGCACATATCGCGCATCTGCTTAACTATACCCAATTACCTCAACGGGCACCATATGCAGACATGGGCCAATACACTGTGAAACGTACAATTTGCAGGGGTGATTTCTGAAATTATTACATACATAATAAAAACAGCTGCCGAAAAAATAAAACACCTTGCATCATCGTCCAACTATGTGTAGAGAACCTGCCAAACCACAAACGTATGCGACAACGGGAACATGCAGATATAGATGCGAACGCGCGTTACATTGACGACCAGAGAACATCCCGCATCTGCTTGCAATATCTCAATTACAGCATGACCCATATACAGGGGATCTGGACTAATACACCGAAAGATGAACATTTTGTAGGGGTGTTATTTTTATTGCGTCCCTAATAAAACCAACTGCCGCAAAAACAACAACAAAAAAACAACGTGCATCATCATCAACCTCAGTGCAGATGACCTGCCAAACAACGTACGTATGCGACAACGGGAACATGCAGATACCGATGCGAACGCGAATAACTTTGACGATCAGGTAACACCACGCATCTGCTTGACAAATTCCAATGACACCATGACCCACATACAGAGGATCTGGACCAAAACACCGCAAGACGAACAAATTGTAGGGGTGTTATTTTTATAAAATCCATAATAAAACCACCTGCCGCAAAAAAAAGTTCACGTGCATCATCGTCAACCTCAGTACAAAGGACCTGCCAAACCACATAGAATTCAGACAACGGGAACATACAGATACAGCTGCGAACGCGCGTAAACGTGACAAAACTAAAAGTCTGTCGACCAGAGGGTCTGGTCACAGACTAATAATCACAATAGACAACAATCAAGCACACCAGGTAGTTGACAACTATGAATTAGGAGGTTAAAGACTTGATTTGAACCCACCTCATTTTCTTAAGTAAGTTTGTTATTTCAGAGGTTCACAAAGAGCTATGAATATGATACGTGACAATATTATAAAAGGATACAGTCTCCCAATGTGATGTGGTCCTTAAAGATTGTGTACCTGGAATACAAAGGAGTAAGTCATGTTTAGGAAAAAAGAATCTGAAAAAGAGAGTTGACAGCAGTGGGTGATAATAATGTGATAATCATGATTTTTGCATAATTCGTTAACTGTGCAGTATTTATTTGTCTATTTTTTGTATTAATTTATTCATGTTCCTGTGATCGCCTACTTGCTCACACTGGCCCTCTGGGAAGAGCAGTTTTGGCTGACAGGGCCATCCAGTCAATACAAAAGTTATGTATGTACATGGTAGTCTTACCATTTCTTGAGCACTATTTTCTCCCATCTTGTTCCTGTCTGAGCTGCTACCAATTTCTTCAAGTCACCCACCGTGTCATCAGTGCTGGAAGCTGGTTAAGGAACTTAAAATGTACCTGAGCAAGGCTCCGTACTGCACTGGTATGGGCTACAATCTAAATTGATGACCAATCTGATACGGGAGCTGTGAGAAGAACAAGAACCATCAAACACACAGGTAAAGTATGTTTGATGGAACTCTCGATAGGATGCACATGTGCACATGCCGTCGGCAATTGTTGGCAACCATGTAGTTTGCAACAAAAGTAATATCATTGCAGTAATATTGATGTAAGCAGATCTTCACTGCATGTAATTCATGTCAAGTTAAATACAAAACAATTTGCAGTTTGCAGGCAAAGGATACTTGCACTTGACCCTGACTTTCTTCCCCAGTCGATCGTTACACGTTACTTCAATCATGGCTCAAGTTCAGCTGAAGAACTGTGGAGACAACAACACAATTTTAAGGCATGTCATCACTATCTTCTTATAATAAGAATTTCTTTCCCAGTACCCTCTAACCAGTTAGTGAAGGTGCTCGGTGTACTGAAACCTATGATGAAAGCACGCACAGCCCAAAGCTGCAAGCTACATCTGGCGCCAGATAATTTTGCTGATCTGCAAATGAGTAACTGGGATCGGAACTGAACAAATCATTAATTTTTACGTCAATCAAATATTTCGTCACATATCACAAAATCAACGAAAGCTATTATCAATAATTCGTAACTTGTGCTTTTAACCAGTAACTATCACAACGAGTAAGATAATACAACTACTCTAAAATATCATAGCAAGTTATGAACGCAACGTTCCAAAATCACCCCCCTCCCCCATGACGTTACATGTGCAAAAACCTAACCAACAACTGCAGTAAAAGTGTGAAATAGAAAGAGTTGTTGGTTTGTTGTACTCACCCTTTATAGTACCAGGTTAGTTCTGTTAATCAAGGATGTGAAAGAAGGCCTATCCAGGCACAGGAATCCGAAAATGTAAACTCAACTCGCGCGTCGATCACAACAAATGAATTTTCTGATGAAAAAGTAAGCTGAAACATGAGCATTAATTTATCACCTACGATTCAGAACGCAGCTGTTTTCATACTTGCCGTTATAATATGTAACAAAGGATTTAACAATAGAAAATCAAAGAGAAGACAACTTTTATGACGTGATTTCGTTGTCACACAAAAAGATATCATAAAAATATTTAAACTCAAATTCGTATGCTATCTACAAATAAACTACTATTTTTAGATCAAACCATTATTCTAGTAGAGGCCATGTTCACATATATTTAGATACGGATTTTACACATATTCACAAGATACAGATAACAATTTCATACTTATTATGTATAACTACATTTAAAAATATAACTTACATTTTATGTTGACTTACATCAAGCTTTTGTTACGAGTTTTAAAATATTCCACCACCCCTATGTATGAGTAAACTCGACCAAACTAGCAGCTGTGAATGAAGTGTGAAAGTGTGGGTCTAGTTTGTCTTTTTAACGTAAATTCGTCATATGGTTTGATTCCTGGTCTTCTGAATCATCTTTATGTGAGAGGAACATACCCATACCGACTCTGGATTATTCTTTCGTGAGCAAGAACTTGACATGTTTGATTCTTCTGTGCAGGTAAAAATTCAGGCAAATGCTGAAAATGGTAAATGCTGCATGCCTGTGCACGGCTTTAGCTTGATATAGTTGAGCCAATGAGGTTAAATGAAGACCTCCTTGGTTGAGCCAACATTGTGCTAACTTACACGAGCTAAATTCATCACTGTGTACATACAACACAAATGTAAATTTGCTTGCGAAGGTACCTGTGAAGTGTTAGTTTTGGCAAACTTGTTCTTTGTACTGTTAATTGTAGGCTCTCCAGTGTGGAAACAAGACGGGCAGTAGCGTTGCACCATGGTAGAAAGAGAAGGAGAAATCCCAACTCCCAAGAAAAGGAAGTACCACCACAATGTGTCCATGTCCCCTGTGTCTGGGGAAACCCTGCGGAGGGAGCGGCTCTCCCTGCCAATCTACCCCGCTCGCAGGAAGATCATTCAACAGGTGCAGAGACTGGACACCGTCATCCTCATTGGTGAGGATCCTTTAGTACTCATGCACTCTCACTCATTCACTCACTCAGTCATGCACTCATGCACATGCTCACTCACTCATTCACTCACTCACTCATGTGCTCAATCATGCAGTGACTCACTCACTCACTCACTCACTCACTCATGTGCTCAATCATGCAGTGACTCACTCACTCACTCAGTCATGCACTCACGCACATGCTCACTCACTCATTCACTCACTCACTCTCTGGCTCACTCACTCTCTCATACTTAGTTGCACTCTGACTTACTTGCTCAATCACACAAGTATTTTGGCAATACCTTTCTTTCATAATGTTTATAACATTACCATGCATTGCATTGAAAAAAAATCAACATGGATGATGGAATCTACTTATTAATGTGACTATGTGTAGACACCATCACACTTCTTCAGCATACAGAAAGTGAATGAATGTCTCACATTTTTACCATATTTGCTTTCTTTTAATAGGTGAAACAGGGAGTGGTAAGACCACTCAGATTCCTCAGTACCTGATGGAAGCTGGTTTTGGCAAGGTAAAAACAAAGTACACAGATATTCTCTCTCTTTTTAAAACCAAGATATGTCACTGTGGTTTTGCATATTTCATTGTAGCTGTACTTTGGCCTGGATTTGGGGCTCATTCCAATCAATTACAGTTGTTATTGATAGTGGATATGACAAAGCTATACTAGTAACTTCTGCATGTACATGTATATCTTATTCTTGTCCTGTTCTGCCAAAAGGTATCTATAATGTATGCTATAAGTCCTGTCTCACTATCTTCATGCAGGTGGGAACTGTTGCCTGTACTCAGCCCAGGAGAGTGGCAGCTGTAACCGTGGCAACCAGAGTGTCTAAGGAGAGAGGATGTGAGTTAGGAGCACAGGTATGTTGATCTGTCTGTCATGTAACCCATGTGACCATGCACTAGTAATGCTGCATGCTGTTGGTCAATGCTGACAAAGTAGACAATGTCCTAAACATGTTTTATTGTAATGGGACAAAAGGTCAGCATAGGGACATGTTTCTGTAGTTTTTTGCTTATTTTTGCTACAAGCAATAATCAAACAATGGATAGCGAGTGAGTGATGTCTCCTTGCTTTGCCCACAGGTTGGCTACTGTGTCCGTTTTGATGACATGACAAGTGAGAACACCAAGATTAAGTACATGACTGATGGCATGCTGCTGAGGGAGGCTATAGGCGATCCTCTCTTGAAGAGGTATTGATATTCTTACATGTACTCCCTTTAATGAAAAATAATCAACTGTACAATGTAGACAAGACAGGCCATTTTAATTGTATCATAAAGTACTCCTTACTCTGGATGCTATGGGTAGATATGATTTACTGTGAAAATAGTAATTTCATGCCAGTGTACATTTTTGCACACAGACACACGTAGCTGGATGCGTGGTTATATGGTTTTACACCTTAAAGTTTGTCAAGTCATTTCCAGCTATGCTGTACTGTACTAAGTTGAAGCCCAGAGTTGAACTCACTGGACAGATCAGCCGCATGGAAGCACAGTGGAAAACTATCCAACTGCTGCCTACTCCTGTGACAGGGATCCCAGCAGCAGTATAATAAAAATGGATACGATACGACGACGAACGACGACATACACATATTTTCTCATCAACTGTTGAGTCTGTTGTCACCCCCTCAGGTACAGTGTTGTCATCCTAGATGAGGCCCATGAGAGGACCATCCAGACAGATATCCTGTTTGGTGTTGTTAAAGCAGCACAGAAGAGAAGAAAAGAGTCCAACCATCGACCTCTGAAGGTCATTGTCATGTCTGCCACGATGGACGTGGACCACTTCTCTCAGTACTTCAACAGGTGGGGAAATGTTTTGTGTTTCATCACAACTATTCGAATTTATAATTAGTAGCTGCATCTGTATGCATTTTGTACTAGTAGCCTGTATGAGTCCCCTTTGGCATAACACATCAGCATTACAGCCATGCACGGGGTGCAACAGCAACTGGTTAATATGCATGTATCACAATAAATGACCAAATCATAACAAATTTTTAAACAGATCAATCCTGGTACTTGAAAGAATGACGAATTCTTGTTCTTTTCTGACAAAATTGTAGAAACTGCTCCCTAATTCTGCTCTAACAGTTACATTTTGTATATCAGCTGTCAATGTGCCTGTGTTCTATAACCTTTTCCCTCAGGGCTCCAGTGTTGTACCTGGAAGGTAGACAACATCCAGTCAAGGTCATGTACACCAGGGAGCCACAAGAGGACTACATCTACGCTGCACTGGTGACGGGTAAGTCACCTGACAGTAGCTGGACACCTGTTGTCACTGTTATCATTTTGATCTTCTTATCTTTATAATGTATTGTAGTTTTGAATTAGTGTAATGTGATAGCTAGATATAACAACCACACTGAACCTACAATGTAATGTATTCAGAATGCCTAACTATACATTTACAATAGCTAAGGCACAAGTTAGGCAAATCACCACCCTCGCCACTAGCCAGTTCTCCCTTTTAACTTTGGGGACAGTGTACATGTATGCTGAATTTTAACTAGGAAAACAAACTGAAACTGAAACTCAAATCAACTTATACATTCGTCATTAATTTTCATCTAGAGTAAAGGTTTTGAAGACTTACTTGTGAATTACATTTCTCATTCATGATAAAGTTTACAAAATGTATGTCAAGGTACATTTGCACATAAAAGTTATAAATTCCACTGACTTGCTCGGTTTAAAAAGTCAATAGTTCTGTAATTTCACTTGGTACTATCCTTTCATAATGTGAAAGGCAAAAATTTAGGCCATACAGACATTGATTGAGCTATCTCAATCAGACAGTGGACATTTTGAGTATTTAGTGAAATGCTTCCAGTATTCAAGCCACATGTTCTCTGGCCTGGTTTCTAATTCAATAGAATGTAACACAGACTGATAGGGTGTCAGATTGATTTATGTTGATAAAGAAAGCAAAAGCAAGATTGTTAAATAGCAGGATAACTATTAGTATTTATATATATAGTTGATTCTTTTTGCACAATCTGTACATATGAGGCATTAGCAAGACTGTGTTTGGAATACCCTCATACGTTTGTAAGATTAAAATACGGAGTTGTATGATATATGGGGAGTGTCCCTTAAATTATCAAGTAGGCATGCTTTGTAGCTTCTTTTTTATATCACCTTGTTGGTGTGACAATATTTTCTACTTTAATGGGTATTGGTCTGGAATAGACCATAAATGTTTGGTTTGACCTGTAAATTACAGCCAGATGCAGATACTGATAGGGTCTCCCATGGTAATAAGATTGTCCTGAAGACAGAGGTCCCGTCCTTCTGTCTCTGTCTGTCTGGAGGAAGTCCCTAAGTCAAACCAGTTGTGTGAGACCTGGGGCTGATCAACATTCCTGTTAACTGTGCAAGAAAAGGTGATTTAAGGTGACAGTGTAGATATCTGCTACAGAATGTCAACATTTACCCACCAGACATGGCTCTAAATAAACAGCATACTTCCAAGCTGAAAAGATAGAACATCTCCTGTATTGTGCAAGCATCTGAGTATAACATTATGGCTGCAGCATTCATTGTGACTATACAGATCATCTTATTTTGATGAAAGATGACATGACCTATGGCGTGCTGTTGTCCAGGTAGCGTGCTGTTGGTTACTTGTTAGTAATCCTCCTCCTGGACCACAAGGTTAGGGGTTCAAACCCCAGTCTAGCCAGTGTTCTGAACCCAATTTGCACTGGTAAAAGCTGCAATCCCTCAAGGTAGATGTTTAGCCTGGATGGTAAGTCAGCAGGTTAAAGAACGAGATGTGCTCCATATGCAGAATGTGGTACCGTTGTTTTTCTGATAATGTGAAGCAGATACAAATGGGAGAAGGAAATTGCTGAATCAAACTGTTTTGATTGAAATCAAATGCTGAAATTGTTGAATCAAATGTTCAAGCAAGCAAACAAACCAAAAAAACAAACAGAAAATTGCTGCTCTCATTTCTGTTCTCGCTATATTTCTGTACATTTCTTTTGCGACATTTCACCATAAACATAGACATATATTGTATTGCCCCAGTTTGTATTGTTAAGAAAATACAGGTTATGAATGCTGAAAGGGCCTGTTGTATTGGCATAATGATGTAGTGTCAGGATGAAGGTTAAAGAGCAGGAGACTCAAAGAGGGTCTGCTTGGGGGGTCCCAACAACGATATATGCTAAATTCAGAAGAACCCCCTACATTACGCAAATTACGCAGATAAGATGGTTTTCCCTACGAGTTACGGGAAATAAAAATAGGCTGCCTACGCTTTATGAAAAAGAGCGCCTCCTCTAACACCATGGTTTTCTCCTGCACTAGTGTTCCAGCTCCACCAGGAGGCGCCCCCACAGGAGGATGTGCTGGTGTTCCTGACCGGACAGGAGGAGATCGAGACTCTGGCGCGGACCATGAGGGACATCGCTCACCACTGTCCGTCAGACGCACCCGGCATGGTGGTGCGCCCCCTGTACGCTGCACTCCCACCTGCAGCACAGCTCAAGGCCTTTGAAGCAGCACCTACTGGGACCAGGAAGGTACTGCTGCAGCTAACCATTAAAGCTGTAATAGAGCTGAAACTTAACTCTACAAAAGGCAATCCCTTCAAACAGATTAGCTTTTTGTATTTGTGTTGTTGATCTCATGAAAGGCATCAGCTTGCATGAAATACATGAGCTATTCCAAAAAGCAATTACTCAAGCAACTGATATGATTTTGGAAATGGTTAGACATTTCATATAGTATCCACTATCTTTCAAGATTGACAAAAGAAAGTGGATATTATCTTGTTACCTGGATGTCTAGCTTTCATTGACGTAACGTGAGCTTTTTGTTAAGAAACAGCTGATTTGATTGGCTTCATTTATGCCATTCCTTCATCATGGAAATGTCATTGGCTTTCCATTCTGTCTTTTCAGGTTATACTTGCCACCAACATAGCAGAAACCTCTGTGACAATCAAAGGCATAAAACACGTTGTGGACACAGCCATGGTGAAGCAGCGGCTGTTCCGTCCCACCAGCGGGCTGGACAGTCTGGTGGTGAAGAAGGTCTCCAAGGCTCAGGCCTGGCAACGCACAGGAAGGGCAGGTAGGGTCATAGGTCACAGGAAGGGCATGTAGGGTCATAGGTCGCATTGGATAGACATCACAACAGATTGGATTTGTAGGTTACATGTTGAAGATGTTACAAGCAGGGTAGATAGGGGATAGAGGTGTAGGCATCCCTGCTATAGGCATCTCCACTGTTGCCTGGCAGATAGGTGGGATTTTTGTAAATATCATCATTATATCCGAGGTTTTCAAAGCTGCGGACTACAGGTCATGGATGTACAACTGGCAAGACAAGAGCTTTATTGCAAACCTTAACAATTTTCATGTACCTGATTCCTAATTAGTAGTAGTCCACTGTGTTTTGCTGCTGCAGTGCTCTGGACACCCTGCAGCTACTATCAGTCTTTCTTCAACTCTCTACACTTTATCCTGTTCATCACAAGCTTCCTTAGCTCCTGTAGTTTTCTTTCTGACCGCAATGGTCCTAGTCCTCTATCCTTAGGTCTGCCCTCAGTTTTGCTGTAAACTGTTCTGTCCCGATTCCTAAATGACAGAAGATTGAATGAAGGATTCAGACTCAGTTTTTCCTCCACTCCTTCTCCCAGGCCGAGAGAGTTCTGGAACGTGCTACCGGCTGCTGACGGAGGAGGAGTTTGATCAGCTGTCCCCGACCACCATCCCTGAGATCCAGAGGGTGAACCTGGCCAGCGTGGTGCTCCAGCTGCTGGCGCTCAGGATACATGACATCATGGAGTTTGACTTCATGGACAAACCAACCAGAGAGGTAGGACTGCAGGACACTGTTATTGAGCACTGCATGCATGGGTAGATCAACAAGAGGTAGGGGTTGAAGACTATGGTGGTAGCATGTTGTCTGTATGGTGGGTATGAGGGGCTTTTTCCCCCTCAGTTATCACTGTAAAAAGACCCAAAGGCCACTCTTCTCCCTACGTCAGAAACATCTTGATTGACACAAGCTTGATCCATTGAGAGTAAAGACCAACTGCCCCTAAAGGAAAAGCAAATCCACAAATCAATCCTAAGATTCAAATGATGTGGCAAGGTCTAAACCTTGCATCATTCTGGCAAACAGATCTTGAGCACTTTGATGGTAGGGGCTGATAACATATAATGTTGTGCTACGACAAGCAACATGATTTGGAGCAAATTTGTCCTTCCTCCCAGTCCCTTCTGACAGCTATGCAGCAGCTCCACCTACTGGGTGCTGTGGAGAAGCAGCAGCAGGTCCAGCTGACCCCCCTGGGGAGGATGATGGCAGCATTTCCTCTGGACCCCAGGTTTGCCAAGGTCATCCTGGCTGCCAAGGTCAGTGTCTCCTAAAAATGGCTTCTGTCATCATTCTTAAATTTAAGTCAAGATAGATTCATCATCAGTTCTTGAGCACTGATTTAGAGTAAATAGTTACACTTGTACAAGCTATTTTGTGTTTAACTTAGTATTTGCTGCATAACCATTAAAATGACTATTTGTATACACTGTGCTTTATTTGCTTCATAGTTTTCTGTATTTTCCATTTCCCAGGACCATCACTGCACAGAAGAGATCCTGACCATTGTGGCCATGTTGTCTGTGGACTCTGTTCTCTTCACACCTGCCAGTAAGCGGGAGTTGGCTGCAGCCGTCAGGAGGAAGTTCATGTCTGAGGAAGGAGACCACATCATGCTGCTCAACATATACAGGGCCTTCAAGGTCAGATCTGGAACTTTCCAATATTTTAAGATCTACAATTTGATAAAAAATCTGTCTTTGATATTAACAAAGATCTATAACTATTTGCCCACCTGATTTGTGTTATTGAACAGATTCAGCACTAGCATTTTCATTGCAAGTCCATCAAATGTCAAATGTAGCAAAGCCTCTAATAAGCACAGATGTGAAATTCTGTGTTTTATATATGTAGCTTTTTGTTATCTTCAATCTGCACAGATATCCAACATGTCAGAAGTAAACCTTACAAGTGAAGAAGTTTTGTGCTTACACAACTGTGTGGCCAAAGAGTTATAAAAAAATGGGATTGGCACTGTCCTATATGCCAATACACATGTGTAGTTTTGGGAAGGATATTAGCTCAATGGAAATACTGATAATGCGTCTCTCATCTTTTCATAGGCTGTGAAGGGGAACCGGCAGTGGTGTCAAGAAAACTTTGTCAACTCCAGGAACGTCAGTAACGCCATGGACATCCGCGGGCAGCTACGGGATCTGTGTCAGAGACTGCAGATCCCGTTAGAGTCGGCAGGGCAGGACACAGCAGTCATCAGGACATGTCTGGCCAAGGGTTTGTTCATGAACGCTGCCGAGCTGCAGCGCGGAGGGGAGTACATCACTGTGGAGACGCGCCAGCCCGTGGCCATCCACCCCTCCTCCTGCCTGTTCCAGTGTAAACCTGCGTATGTCATCTTCAGTGAGCTGGTTCAGACCACCAAGTGCTACATGAGAGACTTGAGTGTTGTGGACCAGAGATGGCTGCAAGAGGCAGCCCCAAACTACTTCAAACAGGACAGGACTTGATTCTGATGATTCAGAATTCAATCTGGTGGGAGAAGTTTTTCTTCGTTTTTAATATCAACTAATGAACACTTTCAAGAGCCAAGTTTGTGGACAGTAAGAAACAAGTAGGAGTCTACTGCAGAACACTACATGTACCTCAGCTGTCAAGTTGGTCTTCTTGGACAATGACATATTTGCATTCACAGTAGATGATGCATTATTCTACTTGATAACATAGTGTAATGGTTAGTTGACATTTTTGTTTGCATTTTCAATTATAGTTAGTGTAAAGGATTTCTGGTAAGAGTGTAACTGAGACTAACTGGTTGGTTTCTTTTTGTCAGGTCATACTCAGAAGTGTACATAACAGATATTTTTCCAGTTCTTCAAAGACAAAACCTTGCTTACTAGTATTAGTTTGTTAAAGATAGCTTTTATCTATTTCTAGTATTTTATCTCAGTATTCTGTTTAGTTCAGCCACTGAAGGGCCAGTTAGAATTGGATCATACTAAAATTGCTCAGGAACCATTGCTATTTTTTCTTGTATACTTCATAGGTGGTGCCAGTCAATGTAGCTAATAACAATCCATATACACCTCACTCACTCACTCATCCTCTTGCACGTGGTGCGTAGAGCCGACTGAATTCACTAGGGACCTCCACCATCCTCTGTTTGTCGCTGCAAGCTGCGCCTGGTGGGGGGTGATGTTAATGGTGCGCAGATCTCGGGACACCACGTCCATCCAGCGGGTGCGGGGCTTCCCCCGTGGGCGACGCCATCCTGCCTGCTTTGGGTTGAAGTCGAGCAGGGCTCTGGTGGGGTGCTCTGGAGGGAGCCGGAGGACGTGCCCGTACCATCGAACCCTTCTCATGGCTGCAAGGGAGGAGGCAGGAGGTTGTCCGGTCAGCTCCCTGAGTTCACTGTTGCGCACGTGCTCGTGCCAACGGGTGCCAGTGATCCTCCTCAGAGCTCTAGAGTCGAATCCGTCGAGCCGGGCTGCCAGAGTGTTGTTCAGTGCCCAGGTTTGATATACACCTACATTGACATTTATGTATAAAACCCAATACATGGACCAGTGCAGGTTAAGTGCAGGTAGATGCCAGCACTAACTGCACAGCTGGTATTTCGAGCCCTGTATGTGTATATGAATCACTCTAAATACATTGTAGTTCAGTTATATTAATACACTACGCTAACAGTAAGTATAGATTGCGACACAATGGACAACAGAATGCATGGCGATGCACCTTTTATTGGGTGGACAATATTGTTAGCCTACATTTCAAGATACACAGAAGTAACTTCCCGAAGGATAATTTTCTTAAGAGTATACATGACAAGTATCCAAACTTTATAAAAATAGACAATTTCTTTGTCTCTTATGGCTGACACTGAAGAGGTTGTGATATACTGAAGTACATCAGCACATTGTAGGTAGTGACAGTATTGGTACTGTTCTCACACCGTGTACAGGTATTGGTTAGGGATCAGAGGGGTAGGGAAGGAACTCTGACGCTGCCTATGTATGGTACATAAGTTGTCCGGACGTGAAGATTCAGAAGTCTAAGTTGGGATGGGGAAGGGGGAGTGCAGAGGGGTAAATCCAATCCCGAACCAAACTGTACGCCGTGTGAGAGATCTGAGGATGGATGCGATAAACAGGCAAGAGGGCTGTGATGGACAGCAACCAATCAACTTTCAGACCAACGGTGTTCGGTTGTGCTTCCTAGGAGTTTGAAAAGAGCAGCGACGCAGACATTTCATGTTACTGGTGTTTATACTGCCCTCTCCACTGGCCAGTGGATTTTTTATGTTCTCCCTGAAAATGAGAGAATGTTGGCCATCACAGCCGGCTCTTGCGTCTGCTTATTTACAAAGCCAAGCAAAGTTTTTACAACAGAGACTTGGAATTTATCAACAGTGATTGTCCCTGTAGTTAATATGGTGGAACTTTCACTCCTTTGTCATATTAGTTGTTGGAATCATTCTGTTAGAAGTTCGTTACTATGATTTCATCCATTATTTCTGGCAGTTCCACATATTCCTTGCCTTCTACATATGATTATTACTTTCATTTATTGGCAATGTGTTCCTATAAAAAAGAAACTTGTAGAGATTTAGTAAAATACAGCTATATCTAGATACAATGCAGCTGTCTGTTTATTTGTGGGTCAGTCTATTGTCTAAGTAGCACCCTGTAGTAGACAAGCACACCACCCTCCATATAACACCCTCAAACTGAAGACCAGATGGAAGTGAAAAGATGATAGTGCACACATCTTGTTTCTCCCACAGTTCACTTGGATTGGCTGTGACCTTTGACCTCAGCTGGAAGCAGGACAGATTCACTTGTTCCATGACGGCTGTCATGTTGGTTGGCAAGGTCGTTTTAGAGCCAAGGACAGACAGCCAGTCAGGAAGAAACGAATCTGAGGCACCTGTTTACAAATGTTCCCATTCACCTGCATGCACCATCACATGCACAAGGCTAATACTGCCAAGTTAAACTGGATAGTGTTCCCCAGAATGGAAAACATCTAGCGTAGCAGATGTCGCCATTGGGTCAAAGTGAATGGGCACACATGTCCAGAGGGTCAAACATAACTCTTTGCAACAAAGGGAAGGGTGGGGTAAGATGTGGATATGAACTGAACTAATACCAACTAGCCATATAGATCATGTTACAAATTCACCTTAGCCAGCTACTAGAATACAAAAACTTAGCAACTAGTATATATATATTTATATATAGACTTGAAGTAGCCAAACATTGCTTACAAAAACTTTTCAGTGCCACATTTTTAATATGTTGTTCCAGTTAGCCAGTTTTACACATCTATTATTTAAACAAAAAGCCTCTCTAGCACCTAAATCTATGGGCATTATGTCCTTACTTACAGTAGGAAAGTACAAAATTTAAAATTTTCAAAATGTTCTCAACTTGGGTAAAAATGCTTACAAAATAATAACTTGAAGAGATAGCACCTGTTTGAAAGATAAAATGTTACCTGGTAATAAAATGCTTACTCAAAATGCCAAAAATAATATTTGCATACTCAAGCCAGTAACATGCAAATTTTCTCCATAATGGCAAAGTACCTGCAGTTTCATAGCACCTTTGGCAATTTATCTTGAAGCCAAGCACTGAAGTACTTCTCTGCTTTTTTGGCAAGTGACAACTTTGAGGAAAACAGCCTAAGACCAGGCCTGTCGAGGGTTTTGCTTGGGTTTACTGTTCATAGCCTTGAGCAAGGCCTGTCAAAGGCTACAGGTAGAATGTTTGATATAGCACCAAGGGTTTCTGGCCCTGAACATAGCAGAAGGTTTCATTATTCATATCAGGAGCTGTTCATATATACCAAGTGATGGCAACTGTAGCAATGAAACCCATTGCTGTGCTTAGGGTCGTACTTATGTAATTGCAATATTTGACACCAAAACTGGTGAAACAGTATGGCTCATGAGAATTTTTTTTGTCCTCAGGGCAGCCAAGAATTCTGGAAGTCCCTGAAAATGTCCTGGATAGTTGTTAAGGCAAAACTAGTTAGTGGCCATCCTGGGCTTTAATGTTCTCCTTACGTCACCCTGTTTCTTTCTCACTAGGGCATGTTATCATAACATATCAAAAAAAGGCTTGTATCCAAAAGGTTCCAGTAATAAAAATTTCTTTTGTTTAGCCTTTTATTAGATCATCAATATTTCTGAAAATTTGCATGTTCCTGGGTTAGGTGGTCCTCCTCCCCCTTAGCTGAAACATATGGGTCCCACTTCGAAGCCGAACCTCTGGTCTGCCTTTCCGATGTCCACAACCTTTAAGTCTGTAATTGGCAGCTCAAACATTTTCGCTGTTGTGATTTCGAAAACTGTCTTGCCGTATTCCCGGTCCTGTAGAGAAAAACAACAGAAGATATCACTACCTGTTATACACACACAAACTATAATTCTCTAAACCATCTGTGTTTAGAAATACAGACAAAGAAACTACACACACAGAATATTGTATTTTGAATCAAATTGAGTCCAACTTACTTTGCAGCCATCAGAAATTACATTGGGCTTGGTTTTGCTGTCCCACGCGTATTCGATATCGTTGTTGCCTTGCAGCATGATGGCCTTGCTGTGGCGGCCAGTCTTCGAGTCGTACCACGCGATGGAGTTGGAACAATAGTAGGTGAAGTTCTGCGTTGCCTTGGCGTGCAGAAGCCTCAAGAAGGTCAACTGTACAACACCCACCCTTGTGTAGGAGATCTGGAAAAAAATATGCAAAATTTATGATCAAATTCAGACCTATATTTGCAGGTCTCAGTGATGAATCAGTTGTTAGGCATGCCAGCTTAGAATGAGTCAGCTGACTTCTGTTCAACTACTGGTAAGTAAAACCTATGATTTTCCTCACATCAGGACACATTCTAATGCAAGTCTTCTCTAAATGATAGAACTATCTACCCTGGTACCTATATTCATCTTCCTTAATCTATGAATGCAGACGCACAAACACACACAGAGGTTGATAAATACTGTACTTACACACCTACATTACATGCTTTGAAGTGTATGGCCCTAACATTTGTCTGTTATATAATCAATCTCATCAAACAAGAATTACTCACGGGGAACCCTCTTATGTAGTCGCTGAACCAATCCTTTGGATTTTCGTCTTTCCACGTTGCCATTCGATGCTGTGCACAGCAGGAGAAATAATATTAATCACATATTACATATTATATCATAGCTTTCAATTTCAATATTTTCAAAAGATCAGGAGAAATAAACAAAACCTTGAGTGGTATTTTTCCTTAACTTATGCCCTACTCTTTTCCCTATGCTACGTGGAAATGAACAAACAACAAAGAAAAACGGGAAGTCCAACCGATTTGCGCATCTCGTCTGGCTCCACACACGTCTCTCCTCCCGCTGTGAGGTTACAGAACACCTGGATGGCGTCCTTAGAGCAGCCCTGGTTAGGATCAATCCAGTACATACCTGAGGAAAAACATACCAACAAATGCAGGAATGAATGAACTATCGGAGATTGTAGGCACAAACTGTCATAGCAATATACTGATAGATGGAAACCATACCAAGCCCAAGACACAGCCCTACAACTGCGCACACCACAAAAAGTGTTTCCTATGAAAAGTGCTATTTTGTTTCTCTGCACTGACCATCTGGGAAGGTCTTGTGACACATGTACAAGTCTTTGCATGTTCTGGCTGGATTGTCCCGTGTGCCCAGTGGTGCCTTCATCTGCTCGATCTCGATCTTGAGGGAGTTGAGTGAGCCGAAGATCTCCTCCATCCCTGCCTCGTAGTCCAGGAAGCTGATGCCGTCTCCCTCTCCTCCCTGGTAGCCTTCCAGGTCGTCATCGTCCGACACGTCTCTCTTGGTCTTCTTCTGGATGTTTAGAGGTAGTGGCTGCACAGAGGGACGGTATGTAGTGTTAATCTCATGTTTAGCACAAGCAGTCCCCAAATGCCAAACTTACATCTGTCCATTATGCCAAATTACCAGCACACTGTAACAACCCATATTTTAGCCTGTCTGTGCCGCCCTTGCGTATGCAGCCAGAATGACTTGTCAAACATAACCTGTAGTTGTGACAATCTTCCAGAGAGCAGTTGATGATGTCAACCCCCCTGGCTAGAGTCTCATGAGGCCAGAGTTCAGTGTATCTGATTAAAGTGTTTCCCATTCTTTTGCTCTCTTACTTATTGCAATAAAATGTCATTTAAGACAAACAAATTACTACTCACTGTTCTCTCTCCTCCTGGTGGGCCCTGAAACAGAGGAACACAAACAGATGTTAGACTCAAGGTTTGACCAGACTGTCCTTGGTGCTG
Organism: Branchiostoma floridae; assembly: GCF_000003815.2. Classification (NCBI taxonomy): domain Eukaryota; kingdom Metazoa; phylum Chordata; class Leptocardii; order Amphioxiformes; family Branchiostomatidae; genus Branchiostoma; species Branchiostoma floridae. Next base: position 13,571,896 of record NC_049986.1, on the reverse strand, counting down.
AATCGTGGATCCACAAGTAGAACATTCCAATGTTTTATAACAATGCTCTTTACAGCATCAATGAAACACTGGCTTCTGGAAACAATATAACTGTCTGAATTCTGACTGATTAAGATTTAAAAAACGGTTACTTCCTCAGCCTCCAGAGTACATTCACTTTTATTCTGGTCGATGACGACCGGTAATTTTTTAGTTGACCAAAAATACTTTCTTCTGAAATTGTATCTTGCATTTCCCAGGTCAGCCATGTCCAGATGATGTTTACCATTGACAAGACAGAATAACTTACAGGAGGTCCAGGTGGTCCTGGTGCTCCAACTTCTCCCTTGGGTCCTGCTGGTCCCTACATGAGGTAAAACTAGTTGTCAGCACATGACACTCCTTCTCTGGCCTTGCAGGTATACAAACCGACATAAGTGTAAAAATGTGCTAAGGAAACTGTGTCATGAATTGGTGCAATGCAACAAAACTCAATTTTTTAAATATATGAATCATGTCATCTAATGGTTGTGAATTGTTGTATCACTAACATATCAGAACTGGTGCCTATTTTCTTACTGTTGATGCATTTGCTTACAGCATCAGTCAATTTTGTCCCATAGACTACTATATAGTCACGTTCTGTGTGCCATGCATATGAAATTTGTGCAGTATAGTCATCCTTTTGTAATTGTCGTGTGTAGTTTGAAATTATACTTACTGACAGGAAAACGTCAATGCAACAGAGAGAGAATCATTATACAGAAAGTCAGTACATGAATGATGTAGAAACAACTGGTCATGTGGCAATGCCTGGTCACAGTCAAAAGTTGTTTGGTTTGTTGTATTCCAGCATCACCCCCAATAAACTCCTTTTACCCAGAAATCATGGCAGTGGTGGCACAGTGCTGAAGTGTTCTCAATACTGGGTTGGATTTAGACAATGCCACTTAGTAGGAAGTTAGACTAAAATGTGTGCCAGATCACTGGCTATGAAATTGTGTAGTGGTGTCGTGCAGGGAACTTAGGACAAGATTTCATGTTGACTATGTGCGGTAAAGCAGCATCCCAAATGGTAAATGCTGGGCAGCACCACATGTAGTCGACAAGGAGTTGTGTCTTAAGTAACCTGCATGGCAGTGTCACAAAGTTACACACCATCTTGACCAATTTTCTCTCTCATGACATCGTTCAAATCCCACCCAATATTGAAAACACTTCAGCACTGTGCCATGATTTTTGGGTGAAAGAAGTTGCTAGCATCAAATTGTAATGGTTTGGCAGGAACAGAAAGTACCACATACCAGCGATCCCTTCTCGCCCTTTGCTCCACCAGGTCCCTATATACAACAAAGAATCAACAACTCATCCATGCGTGTGTGTACAAACATACCATATATCCCTTTGATCCCTTGATTCCGCGACCTCCCTGATGGTTAATAACAAACATGTTAAGACACTGAAAAGCAGGCTACCATCCCTTGTGTTTACATCTTGGCTGATTCTGTCTGGTTGCACTTTATTGTTTTTGCAAAGAACCGTTCTTTCCAGGCCAATTGTGCAACAGGTCATGGGGGGAGGGATCTTAACTTGCTGACAATCTCCAGTGTGTTTACAGCATGAGATGGTAGCTCCTTAAAGAGTGCCCTGCCAAAACTACAGAACATTTTTTCTACACATTTTGTGTCATACATTTTGGGGTGAATGATGAAACAATTTTCGTGTGGCCTCCGTTAGATGAATCTAAGAGTTTTCATAAGTCACAATTTAATGTTTTAGTTGATATGGGGGCTTTAGTAAGCACAAGGGGTAGACCATAGACACTTCATCAGTGACACAAAGACAGGTAAGTATAAATATAGAGATCAATTGAGCAGAGAAGTTTTAGAGAGTTGAAAAGGTAATACCAAGCACTGTTAGAACAAATTTCTACTTCAGGTGGGTTAAGAAAAGAGCATTCTGTCTTTCTGTATCTCCAATTTAGTTGAAAGGGACGTCAGTATAATGCACTAATTGTTAGCCATAATCATCAAACACATGTACTACAAACAACTTTCTAGCTAGCTTCAACAGCTACAGTCAATGTCAGATTCGTATGTCTAGTATAAATCACACATATCTATGTTAACACACTGACGTATATTACATATAACTATAGTCATTGTCTCCTGTTGCTGTCTGTTTTAAAGAAAGTAATCACAATCAGATTAGTAAAGACAGTACAAACATGAAGGGGAATAGTAGGTACATGCCAGAAAGACACATACTAATCTAAAGAACTGTAACAGAGGTCAGGCCACACTCAACCTTAATACATTTACAGTATATCAACTACACCAAGTGGATGATACAAAATTGAATTTTACATTGATTTTATATGCTTCGCCCTTGGTATCTGTGCTTGCAATTTCCCACGATTCTCTTCATCATCATCATCATCATCATCATCATCATCGCATTTCCATCATTTTCATGCTGTTGCTGCAACCTCAAATATACAGTCTGAATATACGACATGCTAATATCTCTAATAATAACTAAAATAATGTGCAAACTTCTTAAACTGATTCATTTTCACAGAACTCAAGAGCTAATATTGCCCCTTCTCAGCTTTGAAGTATAGATAATCTTGACCAAAATCTCAAATTCTAAGTCCTAAAAAATTTGTTTCCGATGAGCAGCAGCCACTTCTTTGATTTCCATTCCAACCTACAAACCATGCCCTGCAGATGGACCCCATGATTGAGAGTTACCCGTTACTTACAGGAAGGCCTGTTGTTCCCTGCTCTCCTGGCCCTCCACGAGGGCCGTCGTTTCCCTGTACAGAACGGGAGGAAATAAAGACCAGAAGCATTAAACACTGTCGGGCATACTCACGGGTTGACCTGGGAGTCCAAAGTCTCCAGGCGAGCCGACGGGGCCAGTCCTTCCCTAAAGTGTGGAGAGGTAAAGGTTGAGGAGGACAGGAACACAGGGAAAGTGTACTCTCCAAGCAGAGGTTAGGCTCTGGCTGTTTTTTTAATGTTCTTTGTTAGTTGTTTTTATCAGACTTTCTGTTTTGTCATATTTCTTGACATCCGCCAGGGTTTTGACAATCACAAGATACAATACAAAATAGAAAGCCCGATAAAAACGACTGAAAAAACGTAAAAAAACCTAACTTCTGCTCGGAGAGTTGGTAAAGTGAAGCTTTAGTATCTGAGCAGTTACAACCAATGAGTAGCCAAACCTTAGGCTTCAGTGGCAAAGCAAATTATGAAAGCAGCAATTACAATGAACATTACTTATTGTTGGAAATGAAGGTGTCATTGTAAATTTGCTCTTTTTAGAAAGCTTTTGGTATGGATAACAACTTCCTTACGTAATTATCACAAACATATCTTTCAGTGAAACAAAGAAAGAAATTTTTTGACATTCATTAAGAAAGAAACTCTGAATATTGATTGTTAACATTACTCAGATGGATGGACAACAACTTTCAGTCCATCACACAAAAAAAGTCAATTAAGAGAACTGAAGAGGAAATAGAAGTTGAGGAAACCATGTTTGAAGGATGTGTGCCGTTTGTGTAAAATGTGGAACTCAAGCATGATGAGAAAGCAGGTAATCAGCTGCAACGAAGCATCAGTTCTGCTGGCTTCTGTCAAAGTGAAACATAATGCATATGATCATAATGCACTTTGTGTGTTACGTCACAATTTACACAAGCCATGACATTAACTCAAACAAGCTTACAAAATTACTGTCTTTACTGTTACAGGGTTACATTGCGTATCATTGCCAGGAAGCTGCTGGCCACATAATCTCAACAATGAACGCTGAAAGCAGCTCATTCAAAAGACATGTCATGCTGCATTGAAATGCTTCAAGTCTTTGCTCATTTTTCACCAAACATGTACACCGTTTACTCACGGAGTCTCCCTTAGGTCCAATTGGTCCATCCAAGCCAGGCAGGCCTCTCTCTCCCTTCTCTCCCGGAGGACCGATCGGGCCGGTGAGACCAATCAGTCCAGGGTGGCCCTGAGAATTAAGAACATCAAGGTCTGGTCAAAAATCAGATGTTCAACAATATCAAATGATAAGCACTGCACTAAAGAAGAGCTCTATGCAGGCATATCTAGATATCTGTAATGTATACTTTCCTGATTGCAATTGAGGCTTCATTGCCTAGTATGATCTGAGTTTGTCCTCCAGTACATTTGCATGTGACTCTTTCTTACTCTTAGATTTTTACATTAGATGCTATCTATTCATGAGTATTGTAATTCTCTTGTCGTTCTTCTTTGTGCAGTCAAAGTCATACATGTACTGACTGGCAATAATTAGTAGTTGAACAGACAAGCAAATCATTTTCAAGAACCACAAAGATAAGTCACCTTTTCTCCCTTGGGTCCAGGGTCTCCCTTCAGACCAGACACACCTCGTGATCCCGGGATGCCAGGGGGGCCAGGGTCGCCGGATGGTCCAGGGGGTCCTTGTTGGCCCTAGAGCAGGAGAGATGTTTTCATCACCGTAACTCGCTATATAGACATCCACAAGTCATTCAAGAGATTACCAGCCAACGTACAGCTACAATGCCATTATGATGTACTACATTGGGGCTTGTATGGGTGTGTATACCTGGTAAATCATAGCACTGAAACCTAATATTTTCAAGGTAGTTGTATAAAACATGTCTGACTACTACTCTTCATTTTTGTTTAACTATGGTAATATATATACTCATTGGCTATTCTGGCAATGAAAACTTAACTGACACACAAACAGACAGTAAGCTTAAAATCTTGGCAAGCTCTAACACCATTAGATTTTGCCATTTAAAGGAACTTACAGGAGGTCCAGGGATGCCGCGGAGGCCTTCCGGTCCAGACTTGCCAGGAGGACCCTGGGAGCAGAAGACATTACGTTACGTTAAACAACGTGGCTATTACAAAGGCCTAGCCCTGTTGACAAATACAATACAAATGGAATTTGACAAGGACAGGACACTTAACAATGAAATTATCCTATGTACATAAAAAGATACAAATAAAAAACTTTTATATATACATGGTGAAAGAAAGCATACATAGTATCTACGGCACCACTCATCTACAAAAAACACTCATGACCTACCGGAGGCCCGACTGGTCCAGCCTGTCCAGGGGGTCCTGTCTCACCGCTGTCTCCCTTGTCCCCAGATATCCCAGAAGGCCCCTCCAGTCCGGGCAGACCAGGCACGCCCTGCTTACCGGGAGGACCGGGCGGACCTTGTTCTCCTGACGGACCGGGTCGGCCCTGCTGTCCGCGGTCGCCTCGATCACCCTTCACACCAGACTCGCCATCTTGACCCTGAAAAGAACACAGGTGGAATTTCTCAAAAACGCATTTCTTCGATGATAGGACGTGGTACACGGACAAAGGTAAACTTCATACATTTCATACTAAGACTGTTATTCTGATATACAGTAAATGTGTTCTTTAAGCCATCATAGAGCTGTCTTGAGTGCTTAGATAGTAAAAATATTCAAGCCTTACAGTGTATACCTGATTTGATGACAGTGGATCAATGGAGTAGCAAATGAAGGACATACTGCAACTACATTATATGATTTTATGATAGAACCATGAACTAAACCGTTAGCACGAATATGAATAAAACCTAGTGAAGAAAAGTCAGTCACAGTAGGCCAGAAATTCATAGCTGCTGGAGAATGATGGAATAGTCTTCAGTTTGTACTTACAGGGGGTCCAGGGATGCCAACAGGACCAGGGTCACCGGGTGCACCAATAGGGCCCTAGGGAACAAAGAAACAAATACATAAATGCTTATTTGTGTGCAAACATCATAACATCATCACAAAACTAATTGGCAAAGCCATTTTACAAATGCTTCAGCCATCTCGGGCTCAAAGATCCTAGTGTATAATATGTCAGTATACACATGTACATGACATTGTACTAATCTAGATTACAATATGAGAGCTTGTCTCCTTTTTTGTACATCTTAAAAAATGGGATACTTGTGCAGGAATTATCTAACCTGTAACTCTACATTAATAAGTAATTACAGCATCGTTAATCTAAAAGCAGTGAACGATAGTCATCTTTTGCTTACAGGATCTCCCTTGGGGCCGTCCTCTCCTCTGGGTCCGGGTTTGCCAGAAGGACCAGGCATGCCAGATGAACCATCCTCTCCCTTAGGACCAGGGTCTCCCTTAGCGCCCTGTACAGAAGAATACAAAGGATTAGAAAAAAACTATGCAAAGGAAGATAAGAAAGGATGGTAAGTTATCATATCTTAGAAGTAATCAAAGAAGCTGTTGTCGATGAATGTAAGACATCCAGTTGCATACAATAAGCCAAAAAACAGCTACTCAAGCAACTGGATATGATTTTGGAAATGGTAAGACGTTTTGGACAACACTGGTGGTCTTACGAAAGAAAATGTTTGACCGTTTCCAAAAGATAAAAGCTGTCTTTGCACGCTTATATACTAGTATACCATCATCTTTTGGGCATCAAAAAAAAAAGAGAGCAGGACTCACAGGACCACCAGCATCACCAGGCAGACCAGGCTGGCCGGGATCTCCAGGTTCACCCTTCTCTCCAGGTCGGCCAGGCTGTCCTCGCTTTCCAGGTGGGCCTTGGGGACCCTAAGAACACAGGAGAAAATAGGATTTAGAATCTGAGAGTATAATCGTAACATCTTTGGTCTTCTCACATTCAAACCGTACTGTAAGTTTTGTGTAGTGAAGTTTATTGACAAAGAGCAGGTCACAAAATTTACAGTGAGAAGTTTTACTGTCATATCACTTCTTGCATGTCTCACAAGCTTTAGAAAGACAGTTTATTAGATACTGGACCTTGTCCTTTTGGTAGTCTGAGATTAGCTTGAAACTTGCTTGTCCTGTCAATGTGGTTTATGTGATAATCTAGATGATTCCCTTGCCTCTGATCAGAAGAGACTTGTAAGCACTTGTAATCTCTAATTCTGCATAATTATTGTGCATTAGAACTTTTTTTGGTGACGATTGAAGCAAAGAAGCTGCATACTTATTTTGCATTCAAATGTTAAATTTTAGCTCAAAAGAACTTTTTTTGGTGACGATTCAAGCCAAGAAGCTGCATACATGTACTTACATCAGCACCAGACGGGCCAGGGTTTCCTCGTGGACCCTCGGGACCAGGTGGGCCCTGTAGGGAGGGGAAAAAAGAGAAGATTTTGAGTTTAATAATTAAGGTCAATAAACATACAGTTTTAAAGCTTAACCAATGTTATGATAGATATAAACATGTCCTTAAATAGAGAAAATCATGATACTAAACTTTGTCATATACATAAAAGAATGTGATTGAATGTCCTAATATTTTCTATTGCTATGCATGAAGACTGCTAGATATGGATACCAAAACATAGATGAGGACAACACCCACCAGAGGACCGGGATCTCCTTGGTCGCCCTTGATGCCCGGGGGACCGGGCATGCCCTGTAGACCGAGGGGACCGGGTGGTCCTGGGAAACCACGTGGGCCGTCGTCACCCTTCTGACCAAAGTTACCCTGGATACCTCTGGGTCCGGGCTCTCCGTCGTTACCCTGGTGAGATGAGAAAGGAGCATTACATTCCACATTTTACATTCATTTTACATTTAGATCATTTTCCATTAGTCTAGTTTAAAATTACTGTATAAGTTTAGTCGTTTTTCCTTTTCATCGTTGTGGTCATTTGTGCAGTTAGCCTACGAGCATGAACATGCAAAAAAGCTTATTATTATTATAGTCTTTACTATTTATACAGCACATACATGTATCACAGTAGAGTGAACTTAGTAAGCTTTAGCTATGTACAGCTCTTATTTTGCAAAAATTACCTGCTTTTTTCTTTTGTACACTTTTTTCTTTCTTACAAAGAATTTGTCAGTTTTCTATCATGCCACAGATCACAAAGTCACTACAACCTAATGCAGATTGTAAGGAACACTACCAAACTGGTTATATCAATACTGTTTGCGGTTTTGGGGTGGCCATTTCACCACGAACTTAAAACCACCGCGGTCATTTTTCCATGTCGGTGCTACTGCGAATTTAAAACCACCGCGAAAAGCCCTTTTCCCTCTACCGCGAAATTAAATCCCCACGAAATTAAATACATTTACAGTAACTTAATATTCTGGCAGAGTAAGACTATGTTTGTGGTGTACTTACTGCAGGTCCTGGTCTGCCGATGGGACCAGGGGGTCCGGACGGGCCACTGGGGCCTGGGTCTCCTCGAGCTCCCTTGTTACCTCTGCCGCCTTGGATACCCATGTCACCCTGTCAATATATGGTAAAGATTGTAATTATTTCATTGAGTTTCCTTTTCAGGAGTCACCCCATATTATAGTTTGTTACCCTAAACCTTTCATGGTTGAATATGTCAGATATTCAGAACCCACTATTATAAGGGTAATGTAGGCTGTCTGTAGCATAATTTGCATCTCTGTAAAATGTCACCCTGTCAACAGTCATCATAATGTTACATAAGTGTGGGACAATTCTCATGACCATATGATTCTGTACTATCCACACAACTTTGGAGAAGAAGAAGGGTGGGCAAATAAAAACCTATTTCTACAATTGTGTTTATTGCATCAACTATCATCTTGATGCTTATACATTATACATATGGTAAAGATTGTAATTATATCATTGAGTTTCCATTTCAGGAGTCACCCCATATCATAGTTTGTTACTCTAAACCTTTCATGGTTAACCTCCAAGCTCATCCTGATACTGAAAACCTTCTTGTGCTATGTGCCTGAAGCTGCATTCTGATTACCATTACACAGTATAATATAAGTCTATTGCAAATGTATGCCTTAAGGCTAATTGCAAGTACAATGTACATGAAACATAGATCTAATAAAAATAACACTTAGTGTACTATATATACATAATATACATCAAGCTAGTTTTGTAAGGTTTGACTTCATCCTTTGAGGCAGTGTAAGAGGAATTTACCCACTTTTTCCATCTATGTAACTATGTTCCCTGACTTAAATACATGTAGTTTTCAAAGGGTTCCTCCCTTGTTGAGACACCCACCTTATCACCAGGCTCTCCGGGGGGTCCAGCAGGTCCGGGTCCTCCAGGCAAACCTTGGGAGCCGGGAAGTCCGTCTCGGCCAGGTCCTCCCATGATGCCCTCCTCTCCCTGCTCTCCCTTCTCGCCGGCAGGGCCGGGGGGACCGGGCTGGCCAGGACGGCCGGGCACACCGATGGGGCCGACTGGGCCAGGCTCTCCTCTTGGGCCAGGGGAGCCCTACAGGCAAAACAAACATCAGGATATACATATAACTGTGTACTGTTATAACTACTACTTAATATTTGAAATCTTATACCACAGCCCATAACTCAAAAGACAGAACCAGTTGACGTTTGCTCATATGAAGACACTACAAGGGCAACATCCACAGACTGATTTGAATGTTCATAGATCTTCCACTTAGAGCTTTCATTAAAAACATTACTTACATCTGGTCCACCCTCGCCTCTAGGTCCAGGATCACCTTTAGTACCAGGGGTTCCCTACAAAGAGTCAAACAAGAAACATATTATTAATGTTGTCTTAATTCTATCTCTTACAATGCAGGTGTATAATCTCAAGACTTTCCTTTAACGAAGAAGCTTCAGGACTTCTACACAGTGACACAAAGTACAAGTATGAATCTTTCCTTACTACAAATTCTTCATATAAAATGTTACTTGTACTTTATATATCTAGCATGCACAATCGACTGCATTAAAACGGCGGTGTTATACTTACAGGTGGCCCTCTCAAGCCACGAGGTCCGGGGAAGCCAGCCAGTCCAGGTGGGCCCACCTTTCCAGACTCTCCAGGGAGACCAGGAGGACCCTGTGATCACATCAAGTCAACACAGCTACTGTGACAAGTCTCAGCAGCTATTCATGGCCACCAGTAAGTCTACAGAGTCTGTTTGTTTATAAAACGATGAACTGGATGATAAATGGCCAATCAAGTTGAGTGTTTTATCCTTTGCCACCACTTTGTTTTTCAATGTACAAATCAATCAAACTGTACTGCACTACAATGTACATGGAATTTTTGAAGCTTGGACAACTGACTGAACTTCAATTCGTCTTATAGCTGTAATGTCATTGAATATGTCAGATATTCAGAACCCACTATTATAAGGGTAATGTAGGCTGTCTGTAGCATAATTTGCATCTCTTCTTTATTGTGTTTGATCTCAAAGACCTTCAGGTAGTCAAGGTAACAGCACATGTTGTTAGACATTAAGACACTGACTACACTTATGAACGAACAGCTTCACTCATCCTTGTTAAACATACAGCGCTGTCAGCAAAGTCCATAATGTTATGTTCCTGTTAAACCTTAAAACCCCAAGATAAGGAACTTAAGTACACAAAGACCAAAACCAGGGTTGTAGCCAGCACCTGTCCTTCCGTCCTTGTGTAATTTTTCACCAAAACAGATGCTGTTGAACAGCTTAGTCTAATAGCAAAATTTACACCTCAAAATGCAGGAAATAGCATTTCAGAGGCCGAGGGTCTAGATTTCAATTTTTTTGGGGTAGCATGCCCCCAGATCCTCGATAGGATTCAAAATTGAGGGGACGGTCATGCTGGCTACAACCCTGACCCAAACAGATGAAAACCTAGCTGATTAATTTAGATTGTTATTCTTACCTGCCCCAACAACAACTTAACTGAGGACAACAATTCATTGACAAAAACAAATCTTACCAATTTTTGACAAAATCCAATAAACGCGTTCTAGATTTCAATTTTGAATCCAAAGGTACTACTTCAAACAAGGTCAACAAAAATACACAATCCAACGTTATACATGTAATAAGTTAAAAATACAGTTTGGACACCGAAGCCCTAGAGCACATACCCTTTCTCCATCCTTGCCTTCTGTTCCAGGTAATCCTTGTTCACCTGGTCTACCCTGAGGTCCAGGGAAACCACGATTGCCTGCAGCTCCGACATCGCCTTGACCGCCCTGTGAGGTACCCACAACATGTACATGTATCTTATTACCTGAACACATGCCTCTCTATTGCGCCTTCCCGGTGGTCTGCGTCCTTCTGTTGTACCTGTTTGTTAAGCCAAGCGTTATCAGTCATTCCCGTCGCACCCATACACGGTTACCTTGCCGCCATCCTTCCCACTCGGTCCAGGCAGACCGGGCTCACCCGGCCGTCCCTGGGGACCAGGAAAGCCTCTCTCGCCAGCAGCACCAGTGTCTCCTGTGCCACCCTACGGGACACACACAGTGACACAAAAGTTCAACCTATCAGATTCTGTCCTTTCCAGTACGCATGTCCACGTCTTGGTTCTGATTCTGTCCAGTCCTTGACGTAACATAAATGTCCCCGTCACAAGGTCATTTCATAGCTGTCCTTTTTAATACTAAGCAGTGACTTATGCTCCATGTTATGTGCAGTGACATTATTTGGGAAAAAGGGGAAAGCTGTTTCAGGTTTGTTGCGTGTAGTATAATGCAGTAAAGCATTGTCAGAATCACCAGTGTTATTATCAGCAAACTAAAATGACAGCATTTTGGCCATGCCAATAAAACACAGGCAAATCTGATTGCAGTACATGCTTTGCAAACTACAGGCTATCAATTGTAATTTCCATCCAGCTTTTGTGCAAAAATAGAGATATCTATACAGCAAAAGCAAGCCTGTGACGTAAGTTGCAACACAGCACTGTGGGGTTGTTCTGGGTAAGCGGATACATGCTTTAGGCCTGATTAGCAAACTTATGTGTCACCGTAAGAAAAAGCAAAACTGACAAGTTACTGTCTGTAGATTATCTGCAAGATCAACAGAAGCTCTTGTGTTAGCATTCAGAAATAAAAGCAACTACGTATATATACAGTCAATATCGTAATTAGATACAGTGATACGTTACTTTTATAATAGAAAATGCATTTTACATAGCAAGCACAGTAAGCACTATTTGAAACATCATTTTATCAAATTGATAAATACAAGAGAATTGCTCAAAACAAAGAAAATGACACATTGGCAAAAACGTCATTCCACTTTTTTTTACTGTTACATGTAATTTCACATCAGTGTGTATAATACACATATTGTATCATACATTGCTCTTTCCTTAACACAAACCCCAACAACCACCAATTCACACTTTCTCATACTTACAGGCGGCCCAATCACACCAGCAGGGCCAGGGGGACCAGTCTTTCCTTGGAAACCCTGCAGAGAAAAGGGACATGTACACGTAAGAGAAAATTTCATACAAGTGATAGAGCAAGTACAATATCTAACAGTAACTGTTTCAGTACCTTGGACATATCAGGATGTGATTTACTACTGTACTGGTTAAAAATACTTGGCTTCTAACACTTTGGAATAGAGGAAAGGCAAGTGTGAGCCTGTCCTTGATGAGATTATCATTCATTTAGTCCACTTGTGCACTAAGTATGTCTCATTAAAAAAAAAAAAACAAGTCACTACAAGTACACTAAAGAAATACACACCAAGACAAAACTACAAGTACAAAAAAGAGATACATTATACATACCAATACATACCAAGACAAAGGTACAATTTTTGTCTTACAGCAATGCATTGCATATTAAATCACTGTCACACACACAAACACAAACATTTACATGTACATGAACATCACACATCGAAGTTGGCATGTGTTTAAAATTAAAAAGGAAAACAGAAAAGTGGTCCTTACAGATTCTCCACGCGGTCCTGGATGTCCTGGGATTCCGTCCTTTCCTCCTGGTCCCTACAGAGTGGGTTAGAAGTTTGAATTACTAAGTAACACCAATGGACTGCTGAATCAGAAAACAATCGTACTGAATGAGACACACTTTACAACAGAACAACATTAAGACTATGACAAATCATAACAACTGGTTGGAATGGAGACCAAAATTGAAAATTTTCTACAGGTAGAATCAAACCTACAAACTACAATGTATATAGTAATAACTGTTCTGTGTACAACTTACAATTGGTCCCTTTGGTCCTGGGAATCCAGGGGGTCCCTGAGGTCCTGGTGGTCCCTGTGGGCATAAAAATAATGTTTAAAACTGTATTGTGTCACCTATTAAGTACCTGACTAGTTAACAGTCTGAAGCAAACATATATTGAGTTGCTAAGAAATTTGGACAGCAGTCCCATCAAACATTTGCATCCTGTTTGCTCAGCAAAGTAATCAGAGGTGCACTCATCTTTAAAAAAGCTTTTAAACCTTCAGGTCTTCAAGGTCTAGGTAAGGTAATCAGGTACTGATGTCAGCTCTTACCCTCTCTCCTGGTCCACCTGCTGGTCCATTCTCACCAGGATCGCCCTACAGGGAAAGGGTAAACGAAGCATACACATATGTATCACATCAAGTTTCAAGACGACCACAATTGTACCATTAGTGCTTTATTTACAGTGTACAATCTATACATAGGTATAAATTTATGTATGATCCCTCTTGTAGGACACATTGTTGCTGGAAGAGCATCTCATCAGCATCTCACAACAGAAAGACCTGTAGCAGCAAGCTTCCCAGAATCAAGACTGTTGCTTGCCTGTGCCTCTGCAAAAGGAAAGGTATGAAAGTCCCCTTCACAAATGCAAAATGAAATGAGGATACTCATTTGTTACATCCATGCTTCTTTTCCTATTAAAGATACATTTTGATACACCAGGATAGCATACCCTTTAACTTTTTGTTGTGGATTTATTATTTTTGAAAAATCTATATCATTTTTATTGGCCTTATTTTAAAATGTAACATGGATGATTTGCATTTGGCAAGTAGACTATCATTGGAAAATATAAAGTGTAAAACATCACCTATATAATGCAGAAATTACAAGACCTAGTCAAGGGTGTGACAGTATCATAGATCACTATACAAGGTTCTTGATTATAAAGTTTATTGGTAAAATGTTATACAAAAAATGTCCACACAATGTTCTACATGTAGACTAAATCATGGTGTTTTCCCTCAAGTAACAGACTTTTACCTTCATCATTCATTTCATGTTTCTCATTATCATAGCAGCACCAACAGGCCCCAGAACAAGCACAGTAACCTCAGCACAGTCTTGCCATATACACTTTACCTGTACCAGTATCATAAAATGCTTTTTCTGGGGCCCATTCTACCTTAATTCCTGGACCTCCGGTCGGACCCGGTGCTCCCCGTCCACCCCTCTCTCCCTGGAAGAAAACGGCATTTCAAACCAAACCGCCAACCCACACAGGACACACACGAAACTCTACCTTTATTCCCATTGGCCCAGATGGTCCTGGTGACCCACGAGCTCCTGTCTCTCCCTATTAGGTATGGGATAGATGAGGACACAGAGGACAAGTGAGTCAACAGCAGACAAGGGGTGCAGTCAAAGCAGTACTAGTGTCCAATAGTGTGTCTGGCATGTCATCTACGTAGCACAGGTAAGAATTTGAATTACCAGTAAGGACTGAGGAAAGCAATGTCCTAGATGATTCAAAGACTATTTACCTATTGTAATGTCAGGAACTAAGCTTACTAACCAGGTCATGACAGTTCCAAGAATATACAGTACGTGTCCAGCATACAGTATGAACATGTACATGTAAGTCATTTAAGGTGGCTAAATTTAAACAGTAGCCATGATATTCTACAAGTACGTCGTCTAAGGTGACTAGACTGAAACAGTAGCCATGGTGTTCTATGTTAGCATGTCTAAAAGCATAGGGGTGGTGGTTGGTTGGGTGGGTAGGATTGGGGTGCAACTTACGTGCAGTAAATTACAGGAAGCAGTGGAACTTACAATACCCCAACTGAGACCAATAGGTGATATTCATCACCCACAAATGGATATCTATCATGTTCATAATTATCACAAAGCATGAAACAAAATCACTTTGGGCATAGTCACATTTACTGTACTACATGATCACAAAAGGCAATCTTCAGATAATTGCAGATCAAGACATGTGATAAAAACAATAATCACTTATCTTGAAGGAGTCTTAGTTCACAAGACAGTGGTCGAAACCTGTATTGTGTTGTTTTTGTTAAACAATATATCTGAAAGAGTACATACACGTTTGCCCCTCTGACCACGTCCACCAGGCTTGCCTGTAGTGCCCTGTGAAGAAGAGAAGCTTAGGACATTCCATACAAATACTCAGTACTTAGGAATCATATACATCAGGAACTGCAATCAAATTACCAATTCCTGTACAGTTTCAGTGGCACATTGATGATTGAAATCCGTAATAACCTGTGGGAAAAAGCATTGGTTGCACTTAGGAAAACATACACAAATGCAACAACCATTTCTTTAAAGTCCTATTGGTAAACCATTCTAGATAATGCTTCCAGTGATACTCTTTACTACATATATAAAGCACCCCAGAGGTTCTACAGTTGTTACAGCAGTTGTTTCCCTTTTTTTTTCAAAATAAAAATTCAATGTCGGTCTTGAAACATCATTTCAATGTTTTGGTAAAAGGAATTAACCCTCAAAAGGAACATGATTAAAAGAGACAGGGACAAAATGTCAAAATGATGTTCTAAAATACATGTCAGGCTTCATCATAATATGGTAAAAAAAATTTCTAATGCATAGCCAAGGAATAAAAAGATTAAAATAGCTAATAGGCAAACACTTTTGCAAAATTGTGAAGATCTCAGAATTTTTCAGATTGAATAAGGATAAGGCTTGAAGTACAACTTTCATGCCCTCCCAGTCCTACAAGTACAATGTATGATTCTCCCTATAACAGAGTTGGCCAATAGAGACACTCAAAAGGCACTTTGCTGTGCCCTGGTGTGCCCCAGGGGTGGTCGCTTTTCTGTAAGGGTTGCTGGTCATGATCAGAGACACGCATTAGCTCTACAATCAGAAGCAGCAGTTCAACAAACAGCAGCGAGAGGCCAGGCAATCAACACACAGCCAAGGGTCCATAAATCTTGTAGGAGCAGGGTTAGATAGCAGCCAAGGCAGGAGTAAGAGCAGCAGCTTGGAAAGTGAATTTTTTTTCTCAAATGGAAATATGTTGTTCTGATTATCATTTCATTCTTGAACAAAAGGACAGAGGATGAAGTACAATTGTACTTTGGCACTAGCTTTCTTCCATACACTTTTTAGACTTTTGCCAGAGAATGAATTTTATCACACATTTCCATTTTTTTCGCAGTATACGTACATGTATACGCATAGATGTTGCATGACAGCAAGTAAATTAACTGCAGCACATGCTCTTAGCGAAATAGGACCAGCACAGCCTTTACAGCCTTTAGAAGTATCTTTATATACAGAGATATATTTTACTGAGCTCTACAACATGCAGACCTCACAACATGCAGAATACACCACTACCTCATGGACTGACTAAGCAGATTAAGCAGAAGTGCATACATTGCTATGAAAGCCATATAAAACATGTTATCTGCAATACATTTCTGTACATTACAACAAATCCTTAGAAATATAAAAAAATAAACAAAGAAATAAAAAAACTCATGCCACTTCATGCCTTAATTAACCATGACAATGAGATGAAAAGAGAGGAAGATGAAGGTGAATAGCAAATGAAATAAGAGCATGCACACTTATAAAACCTCATGGAAGCAGGCATTAACCACATTTCTACAGCTATCAACATCTCATCACACAATTTACAGTGCAAATATAAAGTGAATGGCAGAAAGGGAAGGAAAGAGTGCAGAATAAGGAACCAAAAGCAGCAAACCCAACACTCCCTCCATGGAATACAAACAGGAGTTGTACTTAAACTGTAGGTATCAAAATAAATGTAGTATTCCACATGTGGGAGCAAGTATTGTTGCAGGGCTTGCAGCTTTCAGAAAGTGAGGAGAGAGAACCATGCAGCGGGAAGCAAGAGGAGTGTGCATCAGCAAGAAGACAACGACACACTGCAGGCAACAATTACCCTCTTTCCCCTCGGGCCAAGTCGTCCGGGTCGACCTGTGTATCCTCTAGAACCCTGATTGACAAAACAACACACAATTTGATCACAAATGTTCAAAGAGCAGATGACAAAGTGAGTGTTACCCTCTTTCCTGGTTCCCCAGGTCTGCCTTTAGGTCCCTCAAAACCACGGGATCCCTAAAAGTGATTGGACAGAGCAAAAGGGGGGGAACCTACCATTAGCTGCACACAATCATCAGCATCAGGCGAAATGGCAAAAATTTCAACAAAATTTCATTCAAGAACAAATTGAAGAAGTGCACCATTGCTCTGAGATTAACAGCATTGTTGTCCAATCTGTAATAACCGGACAGGTAGGCTGTAATCTCAGACTCATTAGGCAACACCTCTATCAATTTTTCATGCAGTCTTGATTCATTTGTCTTTTTAAAGAGCATGCAAAGATTGTGCTTTGTCAGACAGAGCAAACAATAGCTTTTCCAAAGAAGTGTGAGACCAAATGAAATGGGAAATTGCAAATCGTAAGATTTGAATATTTACAAAATGAAATCACATTTGGACAATCACACTTCCTCTTCTTCAAGCAGCTTGCTTTGTCTTCTCATATTTTGTTTGCCAAGTTTTCACAAGATAAATGTGCAGATAAAAAGAAGGGCATAGGTGTATGTGGGGTCTGAACTAAGTCTTTGTCATGTAGAGTGTATCAAAGAATGTGTACCATGTCATTGGAATGCAATTACTACATAATAATTGTTCATCAATGTCTCTATATAACTTATGGGAAACATCTCCTAACTTGTCAATTGATGTCACATTACTACAAAGTCATTGAAACTTTCACACTTAAGAGGTCACAAAAATATTATCCCTACACTTACATGTAACGAGATAACATGTCATGTGTACTGTTTAAGTAGCATCAATGTCTCTCAGTTTCAGCTTCAAAGTTAAACTTCAACAAACAAATTGTCCTTAAGTGTAATGTAATGTCACTGTCTTTGTTCTAGGGTCACAGCATAGTAAAAGTCCAAGAGAAGAACATTGTATATTATGCAGCAAATATAGATAATATCAGAAACAACAATCATGCTTTGTTTTATTTCTATACTGAAAAGTAGTGTATACTGTAGCCATTAGAAATACCTTAGGTCCCATCCGCCCAGGGTATCCAGGAAGGCCGGGGATACCCATTTTACCCTGACAGGAAGAAAGGGAGATAGTGAATATTAAGTGACAACATACATGTAGAATGAGTTGGTCAAGCACTACACAAAAGCACAACATGCTCACAGCTACCTGATCTGGAGCAAGGAGATATTACATTTCCTTTGATCTTTGCTATCTTAACCTCAAAAGTTAAGTCAATACATACCATAGAACTGAATTGGAATATCAAATATCTGACAACATGTCATTAAGTCATCAACTTACAATCTGCTGATTTCCACAATAATTCAACAGAGGACAGCTTTAGAATCTTTTATTGAAAAATCAAAACAGAGCATTTAGTTAGTATCCATGTTTGCACAGATACAGATACCACAGGAAGCTACCATTTCTCACCTTTTCACCAGGTGAGCCAGGGGGTCCAGGATCGCCAGGTGCTCCAGAACGGCCCTAAAGTGGAAAAACATCCAATTAGCCTTAGTACAAATCTCTGAACAATTCTCAGAACAATTCCTTTTGTAAACCTGAAGGCATGATCCTATATGCTGTTTAAAATGTTTTGATTCCCTACCTGTATGTATTTGATAGAACAGGTTTATAAAATAATGAATGAAGGTATCACAGGATTCAACAACTCTCTGTCTAACTCAGTGCACATCAGTAGGATTGACAGCTAAAATGATCAAGTCAACAGTATATCTGTCTGTATCTGTATCTTTATAGCTGATATAACTGCCCTTAGGCGCAACACACCAGCTTCACAGGCACGCGGACCATGGCAACCATGCATTTGTTTTTGAAGCAAATCAATTCATTGTCAATGTATACACCGTAGCATTGTTGTTAACACACAACTACATTTGTATGTACCTTGGGGCCTTCAGGTCCCTCTTGTCCACGGGGTCCGATTTCACCTCCGATACCCTAGAACAATAACATCAAACCATTCAGCACCATGGATAGCAACCAAGAACCAATTAGGTACAAGTACATGATAGAAACTAATACCCTCAGTGGTTCATCAAGCAATCCATTCCATAAACAATGAGACAAACCAAGAGCATGTAAAAGACCCATTATGGTACATGACAGTTTCTCTGCATGTTCTGACCTTTCAAATGATTATATCAAGTTTGTGATAACTTACCCGGTCACCCTTGGGGCCTTGGTCACCCTTGAAACCTGGGAATCCGTCTTCTCCCTGGTGATAGAAAAACAGCAGCTAAGCACATCTGACTTACCAATTACCAAATACGATTTGTAAGTAACTAACAATGTGTTAGCGTATTATGATCTGTACAAATCCTCCAAATGTCATGTGCTGAAAAAAAAGTTATATATATGCACTAGAGATGTTATTACAAATAGAGGATCAACATACATGTAGACCATTTGACATTCAATTATGATGTACCAGTAAACTTTCAGTCTTCTACAGTTGGGGAAAACAATTCAGGCTTTGGCAGTTGTACAAAGCATACCTTGTCTCCCTTCTGGCCAGGTGGACCTCTTGTTCCTTGGGATCCCTGCAGCAGGACAAACAAGATGTTATCTTAATTTTGTATACAGAAATAATTGCAATTTTGATACATAAAAAATGCAAAATGACACTGGGCGCATAGTTATTTGATAAGGACAGGGTTTGCACAGAAAAACATTGCCCATACAATTTACATATTCTGGAAATAATAATCATGAAATTGTTCAAGCAACTGTGCTGCTAATAGAATATGATCAATGCCAATAGTTAATAGTCTTTTTACATCTTTGGTGAGATGGAATAAATAATTCCAATATTCTAACACCTCATGCGCAACCTGCAAATGTTTAAGTCATACAGACAAATCTTGACTTCATGCAAGTATCTTGGTGCTGCTTACCTTTATGCCTCTGCTCCCGGGATAGCCGACAGGGCCCTGTGGTCCAGGGGGTCCTGTAGCACCCTTGGGTCCGGGTACTCCCTCCTTACCTGGATGGCCCTGAAACAAACCATCAGCTCTATAAGTGAATGTGTATCCTTGTAATCTTATCATGCCCTTAGTGTTGAACTTGTGTCATTCTAAACTGGACATCAAACAGGCTCAGATAAAGCAATACATTTTCCTTCATTTAGACAGAAGAAGAACTTTACTGCATGACAACTGTAAAGTATTATTGTGTGGCAACTTGTACATACAAAACAGTTTAGATTCTAACTACATGAGTTGCTAATTATGTGGGCGAAGCCCAACATTTAGTTTTTCCTCAGATATTTGCATATTCCAACCGGAAATCAGAAAAAATGGAAGCTGTAAACATGCACTCCACGTTTCAAGCTTTTTGATTGGCTTACAGTCGCACTTTCTCGGTTTTACGTCAGAGGTGAACCTATCAACACACAGAACACAATCGGCATCGACTTTGATAATAGCCAATCAGAACTCAGAAAAAATGGAAGCTGTCAACATATACTCCGCGTTTCCAGCTTTTTGATTGGGAGAAAGTCGCGGACTGTCTCGGGTGTACGCAGAACTGAACCAATCAACGCACAGGACACAAAATGGCATTCAGCATGCAGTTTGACAACACTATAGCAGCTGAGACGACCAAACAAGTGCTCAAGGAAGAAGTTGCCCGCCATGGAATGAACGAGATTGATAAATTTTCACACAAAAACGTTATCTTCAGAAAATTGGACCTTGGAATCTTGCAAATTCAACGGTGAACGGACATGTGCAAGCAACGCAATACATTTGTATACCTGTTAAAACGTGTGCTTGTAACATGTTGTAGCACTGGCTCAGTGGTATTATTCACGCGTGGAAAACTAACGCTCCGGGATCGAATCCGTGGACAGATACTGTTTTTTAATTTTTCTTTTTGCTGCATTTTCGCGAAAATGTTGCCTTTCTTGTTGCTTCTTTTCTTGCGATTTTTGCTTTCTTTTCCCTTCGCCCACATCCTGCATTTTTTTCAAAAATGTTGCCTTTCTAGTTAATATTTAACAATTCTAAGGAACTAATCTATTTTATGAATGGTAGTAGTATAAACAATGAAGCTAGCATTATGTGTGCTATATTCTGGAACATTATGATCATGATATGAGGGTAAGAAAACATGTACTCGTGGTTACACAAGATCAGAACTTACAGGTAGGCCATCAACTCCAGGCAGACCAGGCAGACCGGGCTTTCCTGATGGACCCTAGATTCGGAAATAAAAACAGTGTCATCTTTAAATCATTGCTTTTCCCATCAGATAACAACCACTATCCTATATTTGATTTATTCTGTTTACTGAATAACTATGCTGGGGGAGTATAACACTGTGGTTCCTAAGTGTGAGAAGTACATGGTTGCTAGCATGCTGAACTAGAGTTGAAATTAAATATTGTTTTTTAAATTTTCTAGTTCCCACTACCTGCATGTGCATGTGTGTAAACTCTTGCTGATAATTAAGGGTTCAGATCTTTCAGATGTTTGATATCAACATAAAGATACATGTAAGATACTCAGATGTAAAGAAAGTCCATGCATCCATGTGAATGTCCTTACCGTGAGACCAGGTGGTCCTACAGCTCCCTGCGGTCCGGGGGATCCAGGTGGTCCGATCAGACCCTGGGGACCAGGCGCACCTGGTTTACCTGGGGCTCCCTGGAACAACAATACATCCATTTAACTTCTGCAACGATAAGTCAAAGTTCTGATTTGGTTGAACAAACATTTGCTTCCATTGGCAAGATTTTTGCTTTGATTGGTCAACCTTCTGTTTGGTCAAACTGAAACTACCATCTCTTGTGCTACATTGTATAATCTAACATTCCAACCTATACCACTCAAAGTCAAAGGATGAAAGAATTCTTTAGCATACAGTTGTACATGCAACAGTTCTATACTACCCAAGGCCCTTAGTATTCACCAAAGAGCTTCAAAATAAATTGTTGAAGCTAACAAAATGTAAGTACAGCATGTGTCACCTACCGTTGCACCCTTCATGCCTCCAGGTCCCATGTTACCAGGCATGCCAGGAGGACCCTGGACACCTGGGGGGCCACGGGGACCCATCAGACCTCGCTGACCCTACACAATGCAACACACCAGCAACTTGTTAACATAAACGTACATACAGCACAGATTTTTTACAAGCCATACCCCAGTCATGATTCCAAGTAGATATTGTTTTCAGATCTTTGCAGCTTTGGATACTGTATGAATATGATTCTTTACAGTGTAAAATTTGTGTGCAATTGATGAGAGCTGACTAAAAATGTTATACAGCTTTGCTACTGTAAAACATCTTTCATGAATTTTGCAGACTGGATACAGTTTTTCTACTGTATTGACCATTTAGTCCCAGTGTTGAAAGGGATTGGCAACTTATTACTGTGTTGGTTGAGATGACAAAGATAAATTCTGACAGCATCCATATATCAACAGAGATAACATTAGCTTTTTAAACTCTATACTTTGCTCTTCACTATTTTCTAATGCATACAAGAAGCTAGAAACTTTTAGAGAAAGCTTCACTTACCGGCTCACCGGGCATTCCAGGCAGTCCACGCTCTCCATCGTCTCCCTATCAGACAATATTTTATGGATTATGTTTGATAAAATTACTCGATAAATTACACAATTGGATATGAATTGGTACTGTCTCAATCTATCAAATAAGATACAGAGTTGTCTGAATTCTTGGTTAAGTTGCACAGCATGCATATTCAGAAGAAAACAAATTCAAAGATACAACTGTTAAAAATCTTGTCCTTTCTACATTCAATGAATACATGCATGTATTAACAAAAGCTCTTGTGAGGTATATATATATATCAGGTAAAGTCTAAAGAGAAGTGAGCTGGACACCTTGTCTCCAATGTCTCCAGGAGGACCAGAAGGCCCAGGTGAACCATGACCACCCTGTGGAGAAATGATAGAAGGTAAACATTATGTTTTATTGTAACAGAGGTATCAAACATTTCTATCAATCTCAACAGATATATCTAAGCTGACAAAAAATCTAGCACCTCTACTTTGACTTCATTGGGTTTTTAACAGCGAGAATCGTGAAATCAAGAATGAAGACTTGTGCATTAATTAACCTACCCGGTTACCCTTTTGTCCAGGCAGACCTGGGAGACCATCGAAGCCCCTCTCGCCCTTAAGACCATCTTGTCCAGGTGGGCCTCTTCCTCCATCTTTGCCGTGTCTTCCCTGTACATCACAAGAAAGTAAAGGTACATAAGGATTTCATCATTGAGAACTATGCTGGTTCAAGAGTCTGTCGGGTCATTGCATGCATACAACTTATTACAATTTTATTTTATGAATGTCACCATTAATGCTGAAATATGATTAAAACAAGGAGAACTGAGGCCTTACTTAAATATCATACATGTACTTAGATATGTACTTTAATTTACAGTCATTACAGGTCTACTATTATTTCTTTCAACTTTGAGTTTGCTATTAAACTTTGAGTTTGCAAACAAATCCTTTCAATACCTAAATAAAACTCCACTCACCCTTTTACCATCCTTGCCCGGTGGTCCCATTGGTCCTCTAGGCCCTCTTGGACCCTGTAATTACGAATCATATATTCTAAGTTGTTGTATGGAATAACAATACAAAATCACCACAAAAACCAAAACTTATAAACTATTTCCCTGACGAGGTAGAATTTTGACATTAGATTTTCTCTAGACTGAAGGGAGAAAGTTTATTATGCTTTGTCATTCTGAAAAAGCTATTCATAAGATGACTTTGTCTTACTAATGACAAAAATATTCAATGGAACATTACAGATAATGATCAGTGTAGGGGAGTAATTTTTTTTTGTTGCTTCTACACCAATTTTATTGTGTGTCTAGACATTGTGCTTGGCCATAAATGTTCCTTTTTGTTTTGGATCAGAGTGTTAGGAGTAACTATTACCACCTCTCAAACTCAAGGTACTCAAGAGGACTCACCATTTGCCCCATCTCTCCAACATCACCCTTAGGTCCAAGGCCTCCTTGTAGACCCTGTACAAGACAATATATCACATTACATTGTGAACTTTCACTAAAACTATTAAGATCTAAAGTTGTCTCTTCTCCATTTATTGAATCTGGTTCTCTCTCTGCATTGTTTGGAAACATTGGACACAGTTTCTAGCAAGTAGATTTAGCTTATAGGCAAGACCTTTTGTTTGGCCTTGACTCAACACCTTCCTCCATCTTATCTTTATTGATTGACAGCAGGGGTAAACATTTCCCCAGCCTGCCTGTGCCAAAGAGACAGATGAGAAGAGGTTTGGGAGTTTTCAGCTGGATCCAGGCCAGGCTGACACTGTTATCCTCTTTGCGAGGAAATATATAAGGTCAGTTGTTCAAGGGCATGTTGACTGTTCATAATCTGTAAGTACAACAACAGGAGAGGGTGTCTGCCCACTGCTGTTAGCTCCTGCAAAACATCGCTCTGCTGCCTGTTGCTGTTCATTGAAAAAGCTGTTACATTTTGTATGTCAAATGGACCACATTGTCATAAATTATCATTGCCACATGGGCAATTTACATCTAAGGTCATCTTTAATTGGGGGAAGGGTTTGGTAGCCATTTTGTTACCATTCATTAAGGGAAGCTATAAAAGTCATTATTTTCAAGGTCAACTTCAGGGAGGAAATGTCTGCCTCCTCAACAAGGTCAAATTCCTGACTTGAATTTGCCATGACTTCAATCTAACCTTACACCTACACTCATGAGTCCAAGATGTCAGGCTAACCAAGGTCAAACTGGGCCTGAAGGTCAAGCTGGAGTTCCTGTTTATGAAAAGCAGCCATTGGTCACCCAGGAAGAGTGATGTTTCCTCCTAGCAAGATCAATAGCTTCATTGAATAAACAATCTGTACTTAAGTGAAAGTTTTACATTGATGGTGCTTAAGGTGCACTAAATCTCTGGAGTAAATTCAGTCTGTCCTGGGAAACGGAGAGGGGATGTTTTGACAGGCAAGTTCAGCCTCGTAAACTTTAGGAAGTTGCTTTCCCACCAAGACCATGAATAAGTGTTTAAACGTGTTGCTGGAGCCTGTATGCCCTAACATCATTTCCACACCCTGAGCTGATTCATTCACTGTGAGGGGAGAAATACTGCATTCTTTCTTTTTTTCTGCAACATCACTGTAGTACATTTTCTGTTCAGATTTTGTCTTTTCAGACTGATGGTATTCTCAAGGGTATTCAAATAACCTACAGGTCTCGTTCGTAAACATTCTGAACTTAAGACATAGCAGAAGCTAACAAAGAGCTCTGGATGCATTCTGATTTGGAAAAAAGAGTGGCATTTTGTAAGCATTACAAGCTGTTTAAACCAAGTGAATGTTTAGAGAACTGTGCTCCTACCAAGTTCACATTTTGATACTACAGCTGTGATGTTTGCGCCAAGGTTCACCACAGTGAATGAGATCTTTGGGTGGGAAATATTTACACTTTTCTGCAATTCTTTTGTATCAGAGGTATAGTATATAGAGGCTCTCATTCTTTAATTAGATTCGACATGTGTGGGGTTGTTTTTTGTGTCTCAGCTGCAGGGATGAGAATGCTTTACATTTGCATCACTGTGGTATTTCTTGCAACATGTCATCATCATAGACCAAAGGACTCCTGGCTGGAGGTCCGGTCTTTATGCAATGTTTATGCATAGCCGGTGGTCCCGAAAATGACAAAACAAATCTCTGTATATTTGGAGTGCTTTGTACAGAATAAAGTTCCAGAGTTAAGAAAATAAATTCTTCCAAACATTTTCACACAAAAGAACCTGGTATCTGGAAGCGACTAGGTGATTCAACTGACAGACTTACATACAGTCCACAACTCAATGTTTAAACATGATTTATGAATTTCTACTTTGTCTTCTATATTCTTGATTCCTTTAACAGTATCAAAGTAGGCTGTAACTTTTCCCTGCTCTAAAATCTTACTTACCATCAATGCAGAGGATTCTTATATTTCCCAAACAAGCTGTCAACCAGACGGAAAAGTAAGATGATACAGGTGTGCTGTTACACCTGTTTATTTGTCATTGGGCAGGTGTGCCCTCGTAATGGACCATACTCCCAACAGGTAAACTCTCCTTTGTAGCACACACCTGTGATAGACAGTGCCTCCTGATTCCTTGAGACCTTTAAGTTTTCAGATCTTCATATAAAACAAGTAAACTACCAGTATGCTTTTAAAGAATGAATTAACAGCACTTTATAACATTTTGTTTGTTAATTGATGTCACACAAGAGACATTTCCATGGCCTGCAATAAGTATGAAGGAAGGCTGTAGGGAAACTTTGCTATTTTGTTATTCTGTCACTCTTAGTTTAACCCCCTTAAGCCTGCATCAAGCTGTCAATAACCTTCAGCCGACTTTGTTGATCGGTCACCTAATTTGAAAACCACTAATATTCTTTTCTTGAAAATCTTCTCTTTTACATTGAAGGGGGCTTGATGACCTGCAAACATTGACTTATCCCACAGTGATTAAGATGGCGTTGGTTTTATTGCCGCCAAAAATGTCCTTTGGAGCTCACAAAACTCATCAGGCGAGCTATTTTCTTGCTGAGTGACACTGGCTTTGAGCTTGTTTCTTAGAGAACTCTGAAATGGCTGGTTAATCCCATGAGGCTGCAAGGGCCAGTGGATAGGTTAAGTACTGCAGCTATTTGTTTGATATGGGTAGAAAAGGGTTTTGCATGGGCGACCACCTGTATATACTATATGGTTACAAACAGATGAACATTGTGTACAAGTGATCAACTGCACTTTGGTTTAGCCTTAACTCAAGGCCACCACTGTTCCTTGATGCTACTACTTTGCTAGTAGCACTGCACTGTCCAAGAAAAATGCTTTCAAACAATAACAGAACATATAAAAAAAAGAATGAGAAATGCTTTGCTTGACATACATTTTTTTTGACAGTGCCAGTGGTTTTTCCACATGACTTGGCTCCAATGAAGCAAGGAAAATATACAGCATACCATTGTATGACATACAATGGTATGCTGTATATTTTCCTGGCTTCATTGTATCATTGTGAATTTGTGCCAAGACACAACAAAAGCATCAATATTAAAGGGGGCTCGGATTTGTTTTTAATTGATGCAGCTCTTGAATTTGTGCATGACATGATTAATTTTTGTGGCTGAATTTTAAAAAAATGATAACTCCTGAATGTTGTGGATGGATGAAGTCAGACACGTTAACATAATGAACTGATCATTCAAGCAAAATTCACTAACAAAATTCACTAACTTTTCTCTTTGAGTAGAAGAATCTATGGTCATAAAACACACAACATATTCTATGTAGAGGAAGCAGTTTCATGTGGTGACAGTACTTACAGAAGGTCCAGGTCTTCCAGCCATGCCAACAGGACCAGAAGGGCCAGGTGGTCCAATCTAGAACACAGCAGCACATACACGATATGAACAAAAAAGAAATGCACACCAGGGAGGTAGCCTCCTTGGGCAAACTCAGAATAATGCGACTGCTTAATAAACTTATCAATGGAAATATATAAAAGTCTGCTTTGCATGTCTCTCATAACAGTGAAGGGGACCCTAAATGACAAAAGAATATCTCAAGTAACAAAGCAACTAATATAGCCACTAATATTTGATCACATCACATGATAGCCAATTCAGCACCATAGACAGGACAATGAAGCAAGTTACATGGAGTAAGTTAGATGGAGTTTTTTCTTTGTCTATTGAATCAAAGACTTTACTTGCACCCATACATGTATGTCTCAATGGGCTGATCAGTACAGGTTGAGTATATAAACTCTAGGACATATTAATTTACTTTGACAGAGAACACTTTAGGAACTAAATCTAGAATGCAATTTGTTAGCGTTTTTTCTTTATTGACAAAGTTTTGACAAGTGAAAAGTTGGGAGTACCATTCCTGCCATGATCTGCTCTGCCATGGCTGCCTCGTTACAGCCGCCTGGTCCCTTACTGCAGTCAGCACCCATTCCCAGACTCCCCAGCATAGACAGCTGTCAATCAAGGAACAAATCCTCTTTATTGGAATACCATTATAAGGGCTTTTTAAATACAATTCAATCTCTAAAACTGGATACTCTAGTGGCATCCATCACTCTCCAGTCCTTTTAATGGGGCCTGTGTACCAGTTAGTAGTTCTGCAGACTACAAATGTACGCTTTCAAAGGGATTTCAGAAGTACATAAAGCAAAGCTGCAAAGAATTCACCTTGTAGAATAGAACATTAAACATTGTATCTGTGACAGCAGCTGAGAGTGGCAAGTGAAATATTTTCATCACACACCTCCCTGAAGGTGCTATAAAATCAGAGTGCTTCACCAGGGCCAGTAACAAAGGCACAATGCAGCCATGGTTTAAACCCCTTTATAGCTAACCACTTTCATTTTATAGTGCCTCTGGGGTGACCCATGGCAAAGCACTTGCCAACGGATGTTACAGATGCACGTCACATTTCTTGGATTCTATTTCAAACAGTGTTTTTGCAAGACTTTCAGACCTGCTGTTCCAAAACTGCTTCAATTACAGAACTGGCAAAGTCTACAAGCTCATTTTTTTCCACGTGCTCTCCAACAACATAAAAAACACCCTCTATGTATGTGTATCCATATGTATTTATTTATTCAGATAGATAGGAAACACTGTGCAACTGCATCTATGTGCAAGCACACCTAACCCTTGTGAGTGAATGAGAAGTATTCACATTGTATAACCATTGCACCAACGGGACTTGTTTCACAACTTTATTGACTTTAGAAAGGCCTTCGACAGAGTGTGGCACGATGGCTTGTGGTGGGTCTTGAGGGGATTTGGTGTTGAAGAAGGCTTAATACAGAGCATCGAAGCCTTGTACCAGAGTGCATCTAGTGCAGTGTTCCTCAACAACAAAGTGGGGGAATTCTTCAGGACAACAGTCGGGGTTCGCCAGGGATGCTTGCTGTCTCCAGTTTTGTTCAACCTGTATCTGGAGAAGATCATGCAGGACGCTTTGTACGATCATCACACCTCCATCTCCATTGGTGGCAGACGCATCTGCAACCTTCGCTTTGCAGACGACATTGACCTTCTAGCCAGCAGCAACACTGAACTCCAAGACCTCACAGACAAGCTAACAGAGAGTACTGGATCGTTCGGCATGGAGGTCAGCACCGAGAAAAGCAAGGTGATGGTGAACAGTAGGGATGAGACACATGCAGTCATCCTTATGAACGGGGAACTGCTGGAAGAGGTGGGAACATTTACTTACCTAGGAGGGACCATTACAAAAGACGGTACTAGCGAGACAGATGTACGGAGGAAGTTGGCCATGGCAACATCTGCAATGGCTCGTCTGTCCAGGATCTGGAAGTCCAACAACATCAGCTTTCCTGTCAAGTTCAAGCTTTACAAAACCCTAGTTGTGTCCATACTGTTGTATGGGTGTGAGACCTGGACTCTATTGGCAGCAACAGAGAGGAAGATCAGAGCCTTTGAGATGAGGTGCCTGCGTAAACTACTACACATCTCGTACTATGAACACGTCCCGAACGAGTATGTACGGGAACAGGTACGCAGCCTCGTTGGCCCGCAGGAAACACTTCTAGCAACAGTTAAAAGACGTAAACTGCAATGGTTCGGGCACGTCACCCGACACAACAACCTGACCAAGACGATCTTACAAGGAACGGTGGAAGGTGGACGTCGCCGAGGACGGCAGCGAAAAGCTTGGCAGGATAACATCGCTGACTGGACGGGCCTCAGCCTACAGGAGAGACTAACCCTGGCTAGGGATAGAAGAACCTGGAGGCAACTCTCGATCTTCATGTCTACCTTGTCCCCCCAACGACCTGGAGGTCAAGGGACTAGGTAGGTAGGTAGGTATAACCATTGTAGGACTGCACATGTATATGTATATGGTAGACTAAGAAGTCCCACAGAATCTTTACAGTTAATAATGGGGGTTGTCAGTATTGACCTTCCATCAGTCCTTCCAATATGGTCAAAACTTAACCAAACTTAACTTACAGGGATGGAGATTCCAGGGCCAGGAGGTCCAGGCAGTCCGTCAGCACCAGGAAGACCTTCTCTGCCACGGGGACCCTACAGATAGGAGATAACACAACAATTGTCATCCTCACAGACTAGGTAAAACTGATTGTTCCCCAAGGCAAGCACGATGTACATATTGTATGTGATGTGTTTTTTTGAATGTTGACAAATACAAAGTGTTTTGGAGGAGTGTATTCTTTCCAGTAAGAAGTGGTGTTTTTTTCTGCAGTATAAAGAGGTGTATTTTGCAATGACTATAATGTTTTTCACCTAAATGAAGTCGCAAGGAAACACTATCATCTATCCCATACCCTCCTCCAATATACAACAGGATCCGGACATACTGCATCTTATGATATCCTTTTTTTACCACACCTACATGTAACAGCTATTGTACATTTATCCCTCCATGTACATTTGCAAGGTCAACCAAAGTACCCTGCAAACAATAAATCTCTTATAGTCTTAACTCAACATGTTCCAGGACACCCTGAGTGCAGCCATTGGACATGGTTCAAAGTCACCAAGGGGAAGTAGGAATGAAACAATGGGTTTATTGGGATGCCTACCCTTGGGCCTGCAGGACCAGGGTCTCCAGCTGGGCCAGGGTAACCTCTTGGTCCCGGGATACCCTGTGGAGAGGAAAAGCAAATAAGGTTGCAGCCAAATCATCAGCTCTTCTAGCAAGTAAACATCACACTGAAGTTAACACTTTGATTACTGTTTGCATGTTTAATAGTGGACATTTACCACTACATGTATCTATAAAAGAACATGGTAATAAGTATTTCTCTGTTTTGACCTTAAATTGACGTTTTGTCCTTAGTTTCCATGTTGTTCGAAATAGCTGAAGACAGACTTTGCTGTAAACAGTCAAGCCACACAAAGAAGCTGACAGGAATCCTGTTCTGTCTTCTTTGATAAACACTCTGATTTTCTGCTCTGTACGTGGCAGGGGGGAACATGAAAGAGGAGACCAAATTTGGAGGTCACTGGAATCCGGCACCCGTGTCTTGTCCACACTTAAGTTGTATACTCCTGTCCCCTGTTGCTTGCTATAGTTGCTTGCCCAGTAAACAAATGTCGCACATAGCAACTAGACCCAACCAGCGCATTTAAAACCTCTTTGTCCCTTGTGCTCTCAAAGCCAGAAAGTCTTTATTTTGGTTCAAAAAAGTGAATCAGTTGTGTTCAGGGTTCACTTACGGCAGGACCTGGGTAGCCTCGAGATCCTGGGATGAACATGCCCTGAAAAACAATAAAACAACTTAATTTTGCATCTGATTCATATTTTGCATTATTTCCTGAGACTTTAATCACTCATGTATCAATTACCAATACCAGAATACAAAACATAACTTGACAAATTGGTGAAAATAGAACATTTCGCTACTTACAGGTTCGATAACAGCAGGCTCACCCTTCTGCCCTTTGACCTGGAAACAGAAAGGCAAAAGTTTTAGTCACTTAAACTGACCAACAAAAATCATAACTTGCTACATCTGTAGTAACTCATAACTCAGCTTATGACAATCAAATGGTTATTACAAATACTGACTGGTCAGAAATGTTTCAGCTTTCCTGAAGTGATATTGGGATTGGCGCCCACTACACTCAGTATGTTGGTCTGCTTTTTACTAGGATACTGCAGAACAATATGTGCAGTAGAGGTCATCCTGAGCTGAGATGGCCATTAAGCAGCCAATCTCTGCAGGGAGGGGCCAGACACAGCCCCAGACAGTGGGGTTTGCATCACACAGACTAGTCTGTAGAAAAGACAATCCTAAAAAAACTTTCCTTTTTCTTCCTGAATGAGAAGAATCTGGCTTTGATGCTTTCCATGCTTTAGAATCTTATCTGGTTACTATTTCAGGACCAGTAGATGTGGTCCTGATTTACCTTAATGATAAGAGTGGAGATGGTATTGAGACCAGGTTTTCTGTCATCACCCAGTTTTCAGACACCACTGGCTTCCAAGCTAACTCTCATTCCCTGTCTAATCTCTCATGGAAGTTTATTGTTTATCATACTTTTATGGGCCATCAGACATTTGGTGAACCACTTATAATATATTTAGATTTTACTCCTAACAGGGAGTTCATTTTTTGAGGTCAAAATATGCAGCTTGTGTAGTTCATGTGAAATGTGTCAGATGTCTTTCTGTGCTGCAATGATTTCCTTAATTACAAAAATGATAGTAAGAATATTTTCTGCACATACAGGGCTGGAAACCAAATTAAATCCAAATGTATTCAAATCTGAAAAATCTTATCAAAATGCTGAATTCCATTGCAGTGATGTCTGCACAGTGGTATTGTTTTGGGCCACTAGTAAATGTACCTTAACCACAAACATGTGCAGCTTGCCCTTCTCAAACCACATTACTTCAGCAGTTTTGGCTCCTCCCCAAGAGATGCTCCCTCTCTCTTAAAAACAATGGAGGATTTATCCATGCTCTGGTGTGCATTGCCAGAATAAGTTTTAAAACATCAGAGATTGCAACGATTTTACATCTCTATCTGACAATTGGATTGGAGAAAGTTTGGCTACTATCTCTGGACGTTGCCAACATCCGCAAATGAAACTTGCAGTATGCTGACTAAACCTCAAGCAATATTGAGGGGAGGTGAGACTTAGGTCTATCAATTGATTGCAAGACCACAGTTTAAAGTTGCTACAATCAATCCTCATTGTGAGACGAAGAATTTGAGCAACTGGTTGACATTATGCATTGTCATACTGTACACAGGGGTCAGCAAAACACAGGGCAAGAATGAGTTGCTGCCTTTAAACCAGCCGAAAAGATAATCAGTGGGAGATGTATATATGGTCAAAGGTCAGTAAAATGAGAGTGGACAAAGTCTAGAAGCAAACTCAAAGCTGGGAGTTTTGCCAATACAGCCAGGGGTTTGCATTCTGTGGAGTGTTTCTCATTACTTCTTGCTTAAGGAGAAGCAATGGGTCTTCTGAGAAATCTTTTAACAAAGACCAAAGAAAGCTCTTTCACCCTTAGCAAATACCCTTTGCTCAAGCAAGTTTCCTTTTTTTTCACTAACACAAGAGGTCTCTGTTTACTTTGTTTCCAGTTAGTCTTGCGAGTCTCTTGACACTGCCTCCCTATCATACAATGTAGCTGTGAAACCATAATGTTTTAAACAAAATCAATTTTTTGTCATCAAAAGAAATAGCAAGACATTGCTAACTATTTTTAGTATTTCTTATTGCTACATGTGGCCAACATCTGTCTATTCCTTCTTCCTGTAGCACATATTAGAAGCATACAAAACATCCTAAAGCAGCCACAGAAAAGCCATTAGAACAATCTGTAACTGTTAACTTTACCTCCAGATTGGTGTGGCACATATAGTAAAACGTTACACTGTCAAAAATATTTTTTTCCACTACTGCTCCTTTGTTTTAACCTCACTGTACCCAACAACATTTTGTACTAAATGATTGTAATTGCTGTCAAAAATTATATTACTATGTTTACATATGCAATTCTTCCTGTGTGGCTTCCTGATGTGGTTAGTGCCCATCATCACCATCCCAGCAAGGTTCTTTTGAACAACTGGGTTGCACGCTATGCAACAATTAACACAGGATTTAGAACATAGCCTCTTTTGTCTGATAGCAGTCCTGAGCAAGAATGACCCTGGGCCAAACCATTCACCATGAGAGTCCACATGTTGGGGGGAAGGGAACAAGTCACTTGTCAATATCACAAGGAAGAAAGGGTTAAATTATGCCTTATAGATGGATTACTGATTCTATTTCCACTTCAGGGAGAAGCTACAATATTTTTAATTTTGTTCTGTCTTATGAAAGTTTAATTGTTTCCTGTATTCAGCTGCCTTTGAAACGATGTCGTTATATTTCACTCAACTACTTGTAGGTGATCAAAGAAATCTCAGAGATTGCCAAACATGAATATTTCAGACTTGTCAAGACCTTCTGGGTTCTCTGCCAAATTTCAGGTCAAACATCCCTCTACTAAGCTTCTAGCCTGTTTAACAGATTAAGGGACCAACTACAAGGTGTTAAGGTCTCATTCATAAAGCCCCATGCCAATGATGTCAGTCCTAAATTTTCCTGAAGTCCTGACAAAACTTGGGTACTTTGCCAACTTACATCTTGATCATCTTTCTTTGTAAGACTCTTGTCTACAGAATAAAGGCATTACCTGTCATTCTTGAATTTACTTGATTGTCAGATTTTGTCACTTCAAAGTTCTTAATACAAAATTGTAACACTCTAACAATACCCAGTATCAAAATGTCTATATTTTGAAATGGGTGCCAGATTCATGCATTCAAGTAGCAGTAACAGGTTGCCAAAGGATGAAGAAATGGCTCCATTCCTTTTGTTATGCATGTAAAGCATTATGTAGTATGAGAAATGCCATTTTACTTGATATTCAAAATTTACACCTAAAGCAAAGCAGTGCGTATGCATGTGTGAGTTTTACTGCATTTGAAGTACAACATGAGATTTGAAACTGGGATATTGCCATGTTGCAAACCAAATGAGTAACAAGCATATATACCCTCATACGGTTAGCTTTTATGCTCAGAAATGAATTAAGATAATAAATCTTACATTGGGATCGCCAAAAAGTCCAATTTCCTCCGTGCCAAAGTCCGTCTGCAAGAAATAATGGTCTGGTCAAGCAAAAGTTATACACCGTCAACTGATAAATTCAGATAATCAGAAACCAACATACATTATAACACAATATCTTCTTCGTTTGAATATAAAGAAAATGAAATAAACTATACGTACAGTGACTCCTCTATTCAAGTCTGCGTCGAAGTCAATTTTGTCAAACAAGTCAAAGCCGTTGCTGTTGCCATCAAATCCATCAGTGCTTGTTCCATTTTTGGGGCAGTCTGGGGTGTACTTGATGCACTGCTCGTAAGCTGCCAATGGGTCTGGAATGATCATGATGTCCTGTACCAAGCCCTGAGGAGGAAAAGAGTAATAACAGGATCAGTAAAGTAGCCTACCATGATAAAACCATTGAACATTATTATAATATTGGTTTCTTCTTTTCCAGAACTTGTAACGTTAAGGCCTAAGGGGTATGTAAATGCTCCTTTCCTGAGGACCATTTTATAAACAGCATCTCCAACATCTTCTATAAGAAGGAAGTCCTCATTATGTGATGAAACAGAGTCATAAATGTTTTAAAAAGTTGTGCAGAATGGTAGACACAAAGTCAGTACATTGATTGATGTGTGTATCATTCATGAATGTGGGTATATGTTTGGTGGGCTTTCCAGGTTCTTTGGAAGTGTACTACAACCCTTACAACGCGTCTGCAAGCTATTCCCCCTAATGTTTACAAATCAAACACAGCAACATGGCTTGTTTAGTTCCATCAAAGACACTGGGATTTGCAGAGGACAAAGGCACAGGCAGGTGTGGTTATCTGGGCCTGTACCACACACAAAGTTCTCGTGGGACTTGACCCTGAAAGTGCCCTAACATTCTGTCATGCTGTCTTCAATGGAAAACTGGTCTTGCCACTGTCAACTCGGTTGTCTGTGTTGCCATTCCAAACCAATATGGTCAGAAACTTTGTCAAGACAGGAAACAAAAGCACAGAACAGACACAAGCGTGGACCTACCTTGACTATCAAATCATTTAAAAACAATTCCTTGAGACTTATTTGTTATCTTTTAGTATTTGTACAATCATACTTAGTCTAATACATAAGGTATTAAACCTCTTAGTAGACATACCAATGGACTAGGATTCATTTGCATTTGGCTCACTTGGAATGAAAAGGGTTCACTTTTTTCACAGGATGAAAAGTGTCAGATTGAATAGCAGTATCCTGTGCTAACAAAAAACAATAACAGGGGTAGCTTTCACTTTGCACACTTGCAAAAAGTCTAGAACTTTAACATGAGACATAAACCTGAAGTTATTCTGCTTTACCTTTAAAAAGCTGCTAGGGGGCTATTATTGAACTTAAGCTTTGTTACCCCTACCCACCTAGCAAATATGCATTTGCAGCTTCTCAAGTTATGCTGTCCACAAACACACAGACAGATCAAGGAGGTTAAAAAAGGACTTAGACAGACAAACACAACCATCTTGGCAAAGGTGATCAACAACTCAGTTGTCCTATTTCTTGGGGGCAAATTCTCAGACTTCTTAACTTGTTTGGAAACCAAGTGTTGTGTCATCTACTTCAGTGCAATGCAAGAGCAATGCCAGCCAGAAGTACAAAGACTCCAAGTGCCCCACGGGGACAAACGTTCTTTCTGTGTCAAGGGCAGTGTTTAAGTTGGAGCAGACACTGGTAAAACAATGATCTCCATGTGTTGCTACAAAGTGGAGATTAGCTTTACTTTTCTGCCTAATGCTTTTACACTAATTACCAGAACATCTGAGAATTCAACAACTCTTCTGAACCGTCTTGGCATGCCAAGCCTTGAGCAGTTTAACTTCAAAACAGCAGGACTGTAATCAAATGTCTGCACCTGTTTGACAACTCGGGTTTCCATTGTCAAGTTCAACTAAAACCCACTCATTCTCAAAATGCTTGATATCCTGCCATGCACCAAAGACTCAAAATTCAGCCCATTTGTCCCTGTCGTTCATTAATGCTTTAAGTTTCTTTAAACTCACCAGGACAGGTTCTAGATGAGGTCCTATGCATAAAACTATTTCAAGTCCAGCAGATGTGATAGTAGATGGCTTTCTGAATCTGCTTAAGACGTGATGATTAGTTAAAATCTACTCAAGAAAAAGGTTCCCAGATTTACATGCCATGAAGTTATGTGTGTTCACTTCAATATTCAGGAGCAAAGCAGATCATATCATCTTCCATCATTTGGTATGTATTGGAGGAGCCAGTCGCAGGTGACTACATTTCCAGCAGTATCACAAACATCTTAAGTCCAATATGTAAACCTGGTTCTATCTTATACACATAATGGATGATACACCCAGGAGCAGAATGTGTATTTTAACAGTGTCAGCCAAACACACAGACCAGGGTTCTAGCCAGGATTTTATTTTAGCGTAGTGGGAATGGCATGGTATAGCGAAGCGACCAATCAGGAGATTGGTGTGGAAGAGGGTCATTTTGAAAATGTAGAGTTAAAAGTTGGCACTCTGTTAACATCCCATGTGGAGGATTTTGGCGTCAGTTTTGAGTGGCATATCATCATTTTTCATTGTTCAGACATTGACTAGACATTGTTGAACAAGCAAATGATAGCAAAGCACCACTACACTAGTTAAAAATTAGCGCAGTGGCCCTTATTTTAGCATAGTGGTCAAAAATTTTCAGAACCCTGCATACAGACCATATTCTGAGGTGCTGTGAAACACAGTAGCTGGCAATATTGCCCAGGATGTCATCCTCAATTGACCTCCCTTCCCTGATGGGCTGACTGTAAGCTTGTCAAAACATCCTGGCAAATTAAACTATTTTAGGTTTGTTTGACTTGAAGCTGTATATGGAAACAGTGGCTTTACTATTAGCATATCATGATCCTTCATCTACCTCATCCGCAGCTTGAGGAGAAGAGCTACTGATGGTGTAGACTGGCACATTTAGGAGAGTGGGATGTAAAATAAAGGGACATATGTGATCAGGGTCATGGCAGGACATGCTTGCACAGAACCAGTTTTACGTATCAAAATAGTTCTTCATCTTGTGTGATTGTGTATCAAAATAGTTCTTCATCTTGTGACAACCACACGGTGTCTGAGGTGGCCATACAAACGATTATGGTCAGGAGTTGGTCTAGTAGTACTCCTCTGTTGTAATCCTATCATACAACTCTTCAGGCAAAGGCATTAATCTTTTAAACTCTAAACAAAGATCTACTCTGGGTCATTTTCTTCAAAGCAAATTGATTTCCATTCTGTTGGAGCTTGGTCCAAGTTTTCCCCATCTGTTCTTGGTGCGAGTTGTCAGCTGGGATTGATACTTTGACCTTTGGTTTGATCACAAGAGTCAGTTGAGAAGAACCCTTCCAAACCACAAGTTGGCCATGGTCCCGGATCACGGCAACCAAATCCTCGAGAACCTCACGTCTGCTCATTTCCGGCTTTGTCTGGGCCCCAGGACTGGGGAGACAGCTTACAGTGTATCTATATGGTGCCATCTTTGAGAACACAACACAAAAGAAACTCTGTGTCCTGAGACAGAGGAAAGCAATGACAATCACAATGAACAATGCCAATATCTACAAAGCAAACCATCACCAAATCAGGCCATCCTTCATTGTCCATGACTCGATCAAGTTGGGCCACAGTGGGGTTTGTTTCCTTAACTTTAAGGTAGAATATAATATTTTGAAGACAAGACAGCTTATTCTTTTGCTCACATTAGAATATGAACACAAAGATTATTTTGGGGGAAAAAACAACACATTCCAAGAAACTCCAATTCTGAAGCAATACCAAGAAACTACAAGGACAGTGGTATTTAAAACTCTTCACCATCCAAGCTCGAGGTCTGGGCATACTTAGAGGAGTGATGCTGCCAGAAGTGTACCATGGTGGTATGCTGGCAGGGCAACAGTGCCAACTAACAAGGAAAGCTGATGTTCCTGACAAAGGCACACATCTTATATCAATGACAATATAGCTTATCAGCAAAGGAAACACAGGTCACTTAGAAATCTGTATCATAGGCACAGAACTCAAACTTCTTTGTGTTGTCATGCACGTGTATCTATTATATTTTGAAACATATGGATTGAGGGGGGCAAAAGCTCAAATCTTGAAGGGGACAAAAGCATTTTCTCAATTATTTAGTTTTTAATTAAAAAATCATTTGTGACTTCAAGCAGAATTCTCAAAGACTTTTGATGATAGCTTTTCAGCTCATATGTTTATCATCTGCACCTCAAAAGCTACTGTCTAACTACTGTCAATCATTTCAGAAGCTTCCTAGGCTATACAACCAATCTAAGCAACTCTGTTGACAGGGACAGGAAGATAAGAAGGGCGGCCTTCAACTACCTGATCTTGTAAACCATGCTGTTTACACAAGAACTCATCAAGGATTATCCTACGATGCAAGACAGCAGCACAACAAACAGGAATTGTGAAACCCCTTGAGCCTTATGGATCAACAACTGGTACAGTTGCTTTGGCTCTATTTGTCATCTACATTGTAGATCTATGCAGTACAGTTGGCTTGAAATCTGCAGTATCAAAGAAGCTAACTAGACTGCTATGCTGTTTTATAGATTTGTGAGTGTGATTAATGTGAATAAAACATATAGGCTACCTTGACAGAGGTAGTGAGAGAAATACTTCCAATTCCAAAAGCTTTGTCAAATGCCCCAACCTTTTTTTCACAGATACTGGGTAGGATACTGGATAGGAATATTGGACAATGAACTGCTGGAGAATGTAAGAAATAGGGATGGACACCAGGCTAGAAGAGAAGCTACAGCACTACCCCACATTTGACCCCATTCCTCCAGTAGGGAGCCCAGATTGGTTCCAGACACCAGCCCGGGCTGACCCAGTTGGGATAGAAAGGTTGACATTTTTGTGGCTGGAGGTGACATATTTGTGGGCGTACCCTGGGCCATGGATCAGGGACAACCACAAACTACACACAGCTTTGGTAAACATTGCCATGGCAACCGGGCAACAATCTGGAGAAAAGATTCTCAGTCTTCATGTTTCCCAACTATCACAACAATCAACAACAACACTAATAAACTACACATGCCTTCAATAAACATAACCATGGCAATCATGAAACAATCTGAAGCAAAGCTTCGGAATCCACAATTCCAATATTTCTAACCCAAAAAAGAAAATAATTTATAGAAAATATGACAACAAAGCTGATGATCAAGGAAAGGCATTCAACTGGGGAATTGGTATAAACTGGACAGGTCTACTTCAAAAGGTAAGAAGGGAGTGCTCAGGAGACTATTAATTTCAATGAAACCTTGAACGTGGACATCTGAGGGATGTCATTACCGGTCGCAATGGATCCTTCTTCTCCACTGAAAGGGAGGTGCGTATATTGTTTTTTTTCACAAAGAGGGGTATGGGTACAGCTGGTTAATGATGTGCATTATTCAAAACATATGATCGAAGGGTTAAGTTATCCTGAAATTGTGTGAAGCAAAATAAAAACAAAATTGAAGGTAACAGTGTAGAACAACAGTTGGTTTTATGCTCTGTGGATGTCAGTGCAGCAACTCCCAGTCCCACCATCCTTCCTGAGATAATGCAGGGTCTACCCTTTTCCCAGCCTCCCTGGCCTGGTCTCCACAGTGCAGGGTCAGGTGATAGGTGACACATGTGGTTCAGCCATGGCCATGCTAGGTACATATTGTGTTTTGTCTAGACAGTGGTGAACCCATGCAGCTATGTTGAACTCTGCATGCCATCTTACACCATTCCTGCCATGCCATAAAATGACAATATCAACCCTAGACAACATCTAGAGAGGACACTACAGACCAGGCCACTAATTCGTTGAGATATTAATCACATTGCAAAGGAAAAAAGATGGAAAATTGTACAGGGAATAAGAAAGAACTGAAAAAAAGCATTGGCAGTATTATGGCAACCGGCGGAATTATGAGAGTTGATGTTACCGTACCTAAAAAGGGATTAATAAGAAGAGAAGAAAAGATAACAATCTGCAAAAGCAGTATGGCCTATGGGCATTATAACGCCCTTCCCTACTTAACATGTACAAAATTGTAGCACCTTAGAAGGAACAGACGAATGTTTTAAACTCTTCATTTGACATGATGTTGTTTTGTAGCTGACCATGACCTCTGACTCAGCCAACACTGACCTTGCTCAAGTTACACTTGCACATTTCAGACATGATGGGTGGCTCACAGGCCGAGGCATTTGGCAGGGTGGCGGATGGGTCAGTAGTGTGAAGCTACAAAACTTCATAGAATGACTCCATTTTGGTAAATAGTATTTGCCCTGCATTTATGGCAAGGTGAAGAAGGCGGCTTGTTTCTTTGCAAGTAGAGTCAACCCTGCCCAAGACGACCACCCGGGGGACCGGAAAAAAACGGTCGATTTGGACAGGTGGTCGCTGAGAAGAGTATCGACTCAAAACATGCCCGATGAAAATTATAAATGGTTTCCGTTGTGTTTAGTGGCAAATAGCAAGTATACTGCACGAACGCAAAGAAGCGAGGTCTTTAATGTCAAATACAACACGCACACTGTAAACTGTAAATTTAACCCCAAAATCCGACACAAACTGGTCGAATTTGGCACAAAATCGCGCTAGTTATCATAAAAAATTGATGAAAACCTCAATTTTGAAAATGATGCGGTCGTTATAGGTCCCAATTTGGGCCGGTCGCGGTCGCGTTGGCCAGGTGGTCGTTGAGAAAAGGTCGCTTAATGCTTACGTCAATGGGAAAATAAATCGGGACCGAGAAAAAGTGGTCGAAATGGCCAGGTGGTCGCTGAGAAGAGGTGGTCGCTCGGGCAGGTTTGACTGTATATGTAGTTTATTTTAGAACCAGAGCCATATCCATCCACATACACAAAGGCACAATTACAAACACACATACACACACATTACCTCTTAAGCAAAAGCAATGATTATCACACACAATTTGGGGAGAATGCTCATGCTGTAAACCTGGACCAGGTGGAACATGGTTTTGATTGACATTGAAGACTCAGGTTACTTTAATTTCATCCAATTCCAATTAACCCCTATCATGGCCACCAGCCCTGGCCTCCTCCAAACTGTCAAACAGAGGGGGAGGCTTTCATTATTTACAGTCTGTTGCTATAGGAATGGGTAGATTTACATCAGGAACTAACTTTGGCAGGAAAGAATCAAGATCCAGTAACTGTCCAGCTCCTACTTTGGTTGCCATGGCAACAGATGAGAGTACTTGAAGATGAGGCTGTGCAGTGGTTGACAGAGGAAGGGATAGACTTCCTAGACAGTCTATGTATTATGTCCAAGTACTGAGTAAGTGGTGATGGGACAGGAAGTCCTCAGAATGTCAGCAACATTTCTTGTGTAATCCAATAACATTCCAGCCATGCAGTCAGGAAGTAGACTTGGTAACTACCAGCTGATTGATTTCATGGCCATACTGTAAATGCTTCAGATGAGGCAGCAGCACTATGTGTGCCTATACAATCATGAAGGCTCTGTCTTGCAAAGTAAAAGAAATAAGTAGGCGGACGCCATTTTGATTTAAGTCACTGGTATGATTTCAAATCAAGATTAGACTTGTAATGACCTTATCCATGAGTAATAAATTTAACACCAGACATATTAGCACCCCTTTGGCCAATTAGTACTTTAAATATGTCTCTGTATTTCTGGCTTACAAAGAGAGTGATCTGCCATCTCTG
This sequence comes from Branchiostoma floridae, assembly GCF_000003815.2. Classification (NCBI taxonomy): domain Eukaryota; kingdom Metazoa; phylum Chordata; class Leptocardii; order Amphioxiformes; family Branchiostomatidae; genus Branchiostoma; species Branchiostoma floridae. The sequence goes on along the minus strand of NC_049986.1, from coordinate 13,529,424 downwards.
ATTGCTTTGCTACTACAAGCACTACAAAGAAGTGAGTTCCAGACAGTTTCCACCCCACAGTATCACCTGATATTCCTGTTCCTGTGCACCTGTTGCTTGATGATGATTGCAATGTGTTTTGTTGGAGTGAATAGTAAAAGAAGGGATTTCTTTGCCTGTGAGTTTCAGACATAAGACAATAAGACTAGAAGACTTTTGTCGACCAACGCAATGTGATGATATCATTTCAAAAAGTGTTACCTAAAACTTTTTAAACAATGGAAGGAGTATGTGTCATTGTGTAAACCACTTTGTACCATTGAAAAATAATCAAATACCTTTCATACATTTCTGTTTATCTGTTTGTAGTGACACAACTTAATGGGTCTTGTGCCTCTGTTGCCGTCCACAATGTTCTAACTAATGACTTGATACTATGCACAAAAGGCCGATGTAGCCAGCATCTTCAAAGTCAGCCATCTACATGTACACCTGTGTTGCAAACCCTGACCACAAAGCTGCAGGAGAAAAGGTGCATGAGCCACCACAAACAAAATCCTAGACTAAACAGGCTTCACAGTAAGCAGCTAAGAGCCACTATTCAGGTGATACTCCTTATGTATCTTGGATATAACACCCATACACAACAGGTCTGGCTGGCAAAAGCACAATGAACATAGACATGGATCAACCTCAAATATCAAGGTCTACAGAATGTGTTTGTGTTCCCCACATACCAAATGTAGCTCATTTAACTTTGAAGAGGAACGGTCTTTTACTATGCCAGTGTTCAAACCCAGACAGTATTCAGCACTGATACAACACTGGGATCGAAGGGTGTGAAGAGATGTTGATGCATACATTTTATCCCCACAAAGGTGATTTGTGTAATACAAACTGAAGCAAGGGACAGTGTTCTCCAGTAGATTTAGCGGTATTCTGGTTTATTTGGACAGATTTTGGCAACCAAAGTTGAACACACAATTGTTTGGAAAGCTTCCAAACCACAGGAAAGCTCTTTGAAGGATCGACAAAATCCTGATCCTTGGTTTGGAGTACAATAGAAGGTAACCCTGCCAGTATCAGAAGAATGGAGAAAACTGAGACAAATGACAGAGCTTTCATTCAACATACAAATCTATTTCAACACAGCCTTTGTATTGTGTGCTACATCAGCGCAGTTTTACAGTACATGTACATGTATTTACTTGAACACCCACCGCTACCTGTTAGCCAGCCCCCTGCTGCATTGCTTGCACCTTTGTGTGGCCTAAGGGCTGTAGAATGGAGATGGTTGCAGCCCTATCTACCAAATAATTTTAGCTATCACTATTAGCTATTCTTGCTGTGTCCACAAAATGAAATTTATGTTGTGTAATACGTAGGAGCCCAGGCATTCTTGACAAAACCATGATGCTTTGTAAGGTACAGGAAGAAATACAAGGAGAAGCAGTTGCTTTTTTTTTACAACATTGCAGCTTTCTGATTGGACTGCTAGGGAACCCAGTAGCTGACAGTGTATAGAATGCTGTGTATTGTTAACAGAAAAACATCTGCCACTTGGATGGGGATTACAACAATTAAATGAAAGTAGAACAAATTAGTAAGTATGGTGCCATTTCCTTAGCTGTCCCCTCAACTTGACAAGTTGCACAGTTCTGAAGAAAATGCTTTCAAAGCAAAAACACCTGGTGATTTCCTCTAGGACCCAATTGTTGAAATCTTAAAGAAGATTAGGTTTCAAAGAACAGAAGAACAATGAGTAGTATGCAACAAATTCCCTGACCAGTCCACTGGAGACTTAAGTATACAACTAACAGTGCTATTAAGTGAAGAAGACAGAGTCTGGCTTTCACACTAACCACTGATTGAGAAAGTAAAGGGTGTAGGCACGTGTTTAGCAGTTTGTCTCCCATCACTCGACACACCCTCCTACTGTACTCACCGCATCTACCTCAAGTTCAATGCTATTCACAAAGGCACAGACTAAATATTTACGCCAGGGGTACCCCTATCCTTCGCAAACTATTCCTGAGAAAATTTCTGCTATGTTTGTGAAACACTCGTGTTTATGATTGTTTTTCCCAAAGAACAAGAGGTATTGAATGCATGGTCGAAACCTACGCCAAAGGGCCGCCCTGTTGGGAAGTGGGTACAAATACATAAATGAACCAAGGCCACAAAGGTGACTGGAAGAGGCTACTGTTCTCTGTAAACTGTCAACACGTCAAAGGAATGGAAACTAGACCTGTAAGAATGTTCTGCTTCAAGCAACCATGTCTATTGCTCAGGGAGCTTTAGGAACAATCTACCACACACAGTGGTAACAGTTGACAAATTTGCAGGGAGCCTGCTTTTTGTCTATCTTATAGTTAAAGCATTTCAGCATCACTGAGGGTTTCTAAAGAACGAAAAGAACTTTTCAGCTATGTCCTGTTGAAGACGTTAATTGTATGATTATGACATAAAAAAAAAGGATCACTGTATCACAATTTCACATCTCTTACATGTACCTTCTTGATTTGGTACCATAGCCTATTAGCCTTACAAATCTAATCACTATGACATGTAATCAACAGGACATGAGAGACTTGTAGGTAAACCATCTCCTATCTTATATAAATGACCATCCGATATATAAAATTGGAAACTTTCAAATTTCTTCAAATGTGTTAACTGTACACTTGACACTAATGGCAGTCACAGTTACTAATTTTTGATCAGACAGTCTATAAATCAAATTATGATTCTTTCCTTTTCATCTGTCTGACAGATAGTTGACAACCCATGCAGAGCATACATAGTCTTCATATCATCTTATGTGGAGGCAGAAGCTGTTAACACAGATTAGACAGTAACATCCTCAAAAAAAATAAGATCAAAGTCAGCTTATCTTTTAAATCCTTAAACTAATTATCAACAGAGTATGTACTCTAGATCTTAATTAGTGGATCAATCAATCTGTTACCAAGCTAATTTCTGAAGCAAAATAAGATCAAAGTCAGCTTATCTTTTCAATCCTTAAACTAATTACTAACAGAGCAGGTAATCTATATCTTAATTAGTGGATTGATCAATCTGTTACCAAGCTAATTTTTGCACCATGCTGAGGGAGATAAAAAGCTACATGAGGTAAGTCAACCACACCTAAAACAAAACCCAGCAGGGACAACATTCCACTCGGTAGTCAAAATATACCTAAGGATTTTTGTTTATCTATAATTTATTTGATTTTCTGTCCTTCTTACTCTGGGTTGCCCAGCCCAGTATTACTGTCACTGCTTTGCAGAGCCCTGTGACAATAATGACAGCTACTGTGACTGATTGCATATAACGCTAGTTCACCTTTATTCGTAGGGTAACCTATATCCATTGTACCTCAAAACAGAATACTTTGGGATATCACGTTTAAAGATGGCAGTTTTAAATTGCATTTTTGAGTTTGAGACCACCGTCCATCGACTTGATATCCTGAAATACCCTGGTTTTAGGTACAACGGATAAAGGTTACCCCGCGAATAAAGGTGCACTAGCGTTACATGCAGACTTTCCACTTTCAATATTTTCCTGGCCTCTGATGCAGGCAATAGGCAAAACTTTTGCTTTAGAATTGATGTTACTGAGTTCTCCAAGCAGATGTGTCAACTGGATGAAAAAAAGAGAAGAATCTGACCAACTAGGGACAACTAAGTTGCCATGGGATTTCAGTCAGTCTTTTGCAGTCTATCCAGCTATCTACCGGCCGGTCAGTTCACTCCTAGGCCTGAACTACATGTAACTCCTACTAGACTTGTATTCCTAACTTGGCCAAAGTCTCCTATTACTACTTGGCCAGGCCAGAGTCTGGTAGAGACTACATATAGCTTTGGAGAGGGCTGAAGGACATTGACAGTGGGGTCCTAACTGTGTAGTGCAACCTCTGGCCTTGGTGATTTACTGCCACCCAACTGAGTGAGCTCCACATGACATCATAGGAACTATGGTACATGTCCAAATGGAAAGTTGCTGCTGATTACTGTGAATCTTGAAATATTTTGGGATATGTTCACTAGTTCACCATTTCAAGTTCCATGATTTCCAAAATGTGACATAGACACATTAGCATTTTTAATCATGACTTTCAGATACCTAATTGACGACAACTAATGGTAAAGCTGCCTAGACAATGGAGTCAAGGTTTATCCTTCAAGTTTAACAATATGAGATGGCTAAGTACAGTATGCACATCTTGGAAATAAGCACTGATGAAATGGTGGTTATACACCAGTTATGAAGAGCCTTCAATTCTGATAAACCAACAAAATCATCTGCATACTACTCTACTAGTAGCTGCCCAAGAGGCATCTGGAATAGTTAACAGCCTTGAAGGGGGTCCCCACGATGCTATACATGTCCTTCAACATTGTTTTTACAGGTCTAGGCATAGCAGCTTTTAGTTAGGAGCACAAATTGGTGTGGAAGGATGAATGACCTTTGACCCTGACCTTCACCTGGCCCCATTCTGGCCTCAAGGTCAACAGCCTTTCCTAGTCCAGAGCAGCGTGATGTGGTGAGTATGGAGAAAAGGAATGTTAACCCATGGTGCCAGAAATAGGACCAGTGTCCAGAATGTTTCTACATGAATGCTGATTGGTCATCGTACTATAAGGCTTAAGCCAATCACAGAAAAGCTATCCTGGCTTGGAGATGTCATTTCCTCATTTGACAAAATTTCTACATTTATTTCTCAAATTCTTAACTGTACAAATGTAGCTGCAATGTCAACTCCACAGAGTACCTTCAGCCTGTCACGTTTCAAAGTCAGAGATAAAACATGAAGTAAAGAAATATTACACTGAATAGATACAGCATGAGAAATCCTCAATCAATGTATAACATTACTTATACTTAAATCAGGTTTTCCAGACATTCCTGAGATAGTGTCATAATTTCATATGTGCTTGTCGAAGAGTTGATTCCAAATAAGCACATTACTGTACATACGCGTAAATCCGTGAAATGATTCATTATTAAGCATGTCAATGAAACCATTACTTACTCTGAGGCTATTACCTATAACTTATTGCTGATTTTTAAGTACTGGAGGCAAGTGTGGTAACTTAATTTGACACTTGAAAATTTCAGATTTGGTGCCATTCTTCTTAGCCTGGAATCCAGCCGTATTTTGCTTTGGTCGCTGGATCCCCTGAGGTACGTTTCCTGCCAATACGACTGGCCTTCGTATTGGCAGGAAGCAGAGCAACCAAAGCACAATACGGCTGGATTCCAGGCTTTGACTTTGGCTAATTCCTCTGACATATCTTTAGGACTTCAGTTCAAGGAGCGGGTAAGTTAGGCTTCTAATCAACTTCCAAAACTTCCTCTCTCTTGCCATTACATGAAAAATTAACTTAGACGGATCATCAATCAGGCATGTGGCTGGAAACCAGATGATGAGAGGCTCCAGAGGTTTTTGTTTGTGCTGAAGAGTCTACAGTGAGATAATGATGACAAGTAATCAGATACTGTCAGCCTTTATAAAACCCACCCTTCAGGCACAACTGGTCTGCCCACTGGTTTAAATTATGTACCCAATAAAGCAACATTCCTCCTGTAGGGAAATTCCTGTCTGTCCTATCAGGTTCAGGGTGAAGGTAAGACCTGCCTAATGGAAGACAAAGAAAATCCTCCAACTCCTTTTATTCTCTACAATGCCTTCAGGTATTAAACTCCTAAAGGTGGTATCTCACTACACTTGGGACACTGGTGCAGCACTGCGGGGTTCAAAATATTACTCAACGAATTTCAGAGATAAAGAACAAATTTTCTTACATTTTGTGAATTTTGCTGTCTTCTAAGTTCTAAGTCATACTTAAACGTATTAAGCAATATCTAAATTATAAAAAATTGGCAAAAATAACTCCACAGAGCTGCAGTGAATGAAACGCACCAGTGCCGCAAGTACCACCTTAAGAAAAAGAAATCAAGATGGCCAACTTGAAAAAAATAATCCCACCACTCAATAATGACATAAAACATGCAATAGTTTTCTTGTTATGGGTCACTTGTAGGTGCAATGAGTTTCATTGTCTGTGCTCACTACCATTGCAGCTTATGGCTAGCAGATTTTTCCATTCTTACAGAGGTGAAACTGAATTTTACACGAGGTGACATGATATGACATTCTGAGCATTTCTTTGCAGATGTATATTAAACCGGTGCCCCTTTTTATAGCACTATGCTGGTTCTTATCACTGTAATTGCATATGACATCTTCTGAAAAGACAGCAAACCCTTAGTGAACACCAGCAGACATCTTGCAGTTTGCACCCAGGCATGATGGGATAACAACTGGGTAAGCTGGGATATGATCTCTTGACCTCCAAATCCAGAAGTGGGATTAGAAACCATTTTTACTTCATTGGCTCCACTGCAGCAGGACAGACAGAGGAGACTGCCTGACTAGCCTGAGGCTATCACAGAAAACCCAGCACTGGTAATGTGATGGCAGAAACGGCACAAAGAATCCCATGGACAGTCACTCAACTACTGAAGATTAAAACTACTTGACTTGCTGCCTTGGTGAACAATGGTTTGAATCATTGTGCCTAGCATCAGCTTAGAGCCAAGATGCAGACTTGCTCCAACAAGTATGGGACAGGGCCCAATGGAATGGGCACAAACCAATCCAGGTTGACCCAGATACCAACACAATGTCCAGGGAAGTAGTGTGATTAAGTAAAAGAACAAAAAGAATATTGAATCTCCACAAATTCAGTTTGGAAAAACAACATCCATACATCCTTATCCTTAAAGAATCCTTACATTTCCCTCTGGCTCTGTCTGATTATGTTAGTAAAATACATCTATATACAAAACACATGTATGGTTAGGAAGTGGGGGGAGGGGCAAGATGTGGAACAAAAAAAGGTGTTTTGTGTGAAGAGAACATTTATACTGTACCAATAGCTCTCTCCTAAACAGAAAAGCAATGTACTGAACCAATGTACAATGTAACATGCATTGTCATAATACCGGTAGTAAGACTTATACCGGTAGATTAAAGATACTGGAACTTAAAGAGATCTACACATGCAACAATAGTTATTTCTGAGCTGTGCACACTTCAGACATCTAGGTGTCCAATACATCATTTACAAAGCATCGATAACAATGCATTCGAAGACAACAAGGCCAAAAGTTTTCAGTATCTTTTTCGGGGTAGGCAGCTCGTCGTGGGACGAACACACTGTCACAGTCATTGCCAAATTTATAGATCATAATTACACATGCTCACGGCACAAGACGAACATGATTCAACAACAATCTTGAATTTCTGTTGGTGACCTACAACTCATGTAAAAGTGTGAAGAACCGTTGCATAATAGCCCGGATCTACGACTGAATGGGCAAAATTGAACGTACGCAGCCATTTTCCCGCCATTTTTATATCTACGCTAGCAGTGAAGTGTTACGTCATAGCGGTTGTGACGGACAGAAGTTAAATGAAAATTCTTGACAGTATACGTCCGTTTTCTCATGACATTTTGTATGCTCATGCAGGTTTATGTTTTATGCATTTACTGACAGAAAAGGAAGGAACATCAGAGGATGTATAAAGGTACATAGCGGCAGTTAATTGTGCCGTGTTTCTTCCTACCGGTATTTTTTTACCCCCTCCCAACCACGCGCCCGTTCGCCGTGTAATTCCGCGGCGTGTTACAATTACAATATTACGCTTTTAGCAGGACAAGAGTGGCAGAAAAGTTACACAGAAGAAGTGGCAAGGGTAACCTATAACAGCAACATGTAACTGGAGAAAATGATGCGTTGACAATTTGTCAAATCAGTATGGCTAGAGAAATCGTCGTAAACGTACCGGTATTATGATAATAGATGTTATACTCTTGAATTGCTAAGGATGGAAAATATTAACTATCAGACAAGACCATAAGACTAGAGATAAGAGAAGTTATCAGAATTCAGCACAAACTGAAACATTGCCACTCACCTCAAAAGCAACATTCTCCCGGAAGAAGTGTCTGAAGAGAGCAGTCATGCCGTCCGTGCTGATGGCACCCTCCTGTCCTGGGGACCGGTCCAAGTCCATGGTTACTTCCTTTTCGGTGTCACAGTCCATAATCATGGAGACCTTGTTCCTCTGAACACTGAAGGCTATTCTGTGCCACCTGAGATAATGAGAGACAAACAAATGCTTCAGCAAACTAATCTAGATAGAATCTTTATTTGAAAATATTTCTCTGACAATATCATCTTTATTTGTAACTATCTTTCAAATGTCCAAGTTAACAAATAAGACAGCAAATCAATGTTGAATCCCATTCATCACTTCATGGTCAGGACCTGTTGAACTCAATCTGCAACTGAGTTGTTCAGAGAACAATGCTTAAATGCTCACTGACAAAGACATACTTATAACAAACAAATAGTTGCGTTTATATGTTCCAATTATGAGTATGGAATAAGAAAAGATGTTTGTGGCAGTGTACTGTCTAAAAAAGAAAATGAAAACTGATGATGTACATATATCTCCGGGTTTAACTTATTAAAAAGCTTTCCATCATTCATATCATGAACAAGTTGATGAAGTGGGGGAGTTTTGTTCTCCATAGTATATAGTTGTGTAACATTATATTTCAAAAGTATGTAAAATGATGAACTGCAACCTTCTCAAGTAGACTGCAGGTTGGTCAACGTTCTGGTCCAGTTGCAGGATTGGTTTACTAATGGACAATGCACACCATTGTGGCACTAAGGCAACTCCCCAGTTTCTGGCTTAACTCCAAGTGGTTCATTAGGCCACTGATGCATCCAAGTTCAGGGGCAAGATTCTTGTGTCTGTAGGGCATTGTAGCCGCAGCCCTTGCATAGAAGTGGCAATGTTTGGCTAGGGCAAAACAGGCCAACTTGGAGCCTCTCCAACACATCTGGCAGTCAGACCAGGGAATCCCTACACTACCAGGTCCTGGGCAAGTGACCAAATATTTCCATGCCAAGAGAGTTTGGGCACCCACTGACCACAATCTGGTACTATCTGCTGGCTACAGCGTGTGGATTGTTTGCAATGGCTAAACATCATGTTCCTGCTACTGTAGGTAGAGTAGAGCTATTTGATTTCAACACTGCAGTTGTTGATGCCACAATTTTTTTTTCAAAATGGCAAACTGACAAAGGCCAGATTGGGCCAAATTTTGAATGCTAAATTATGAATTGAAAGATAATCCCATAATTCAATGAATACAAAAAAAGTTGGAAGTAAAATTTATGATGCCACTAAGCGATGCAGGGCACCAAACATTAGATAGCATGTCATGGTCCAAGTATATGTAGGCTTTTAGGGTCATTACAGCAATCCGACTTCTTTGCCACAAAGTCTGCAGTGCAAATTCCAGCTTTGCACACTTGCGTCAGAAAATGCAGCTCTTCTTAAATACTTAATAGGGAGATCTGCTGTTTGTTCATTGTTTAAGGAAAGCCACACCTCAAGCACATTACAGATCCTGCTACATTTACTGAAGAGAGTGGGTGAATACCCAGTTGTGGGAGGGCTCAAATTAATCAGTCCCTTGTGCAGCATGTACTCAGCAAGTCTAAGAATAGAACTTGTGTGCTACAGTATGTGTCAGTTTACAGTTTATCCAATACAGACATACACCTGTATATAGATGGAGTTCTCCGTTCCATCTGTGCGAAGGTGAGACCAGCTTAAAGGAATGGACTCCAGGTGGAATTGTAACAGTTTCATGTCAGCATGCATGAAATGTAAGCCAGCAAAGTAAATGACAAATTCCAAAATGGTTTGATACAGGAATCTGTGATCATTTAAAAAAAAAACAATTATTTTTAGAGATCAATAAGTTTTATAGCAATTTCTCTTCAATCATAAATGCATCTGTAAGGAACGTAGATGTGAAAAGCATTCTGCAAACTAAAAAAAAATTCACTGTGATAAGTTTCTGACCAGTATTGCTATATCTTTGGCTGTTTTATTTTATTTGTCCACTTCTTCACCCACAAATGTCTCAAATAGTAGCAAACAAGTTGCCAGTACAACCAAAGTGAGTCATTGCAGCATAAATGTTCACGAAGTATACAAAAGTAGAGCCCGCATCTCCCATGTACAGCCACAGCAACAGTCCCAGTGTGTTGTTTTGGTGCGAAGCAAACAGAGGGAGTAGATCTATAGGTACTCAAGTGGCAAGGGTAAATATCACCCTCTTCTAATATTGACAGTAGGCCTGGCAAGGAATTCACTTTCACTGATCCAAAAGGAATTTACTATGACCGACTGAAGTGTTCCGTATAAGCATTTTGGATAGGCCAGTATGCATACAGGGTCAACCAACGCAGGAGACCGAGATGTCCTCAAATGTACCTGTCTGTCCTTAGAAGACACCACAAGAAGTAAACCATGTAATTATCAATTACAAAGAGGAAACCTGACTTCCAAATGTCTTGTTAGGGTGGAGTCTTAAATTGTTTAAATGGTTCCCCTTTGAATACAAAACCTGTTAAATGATATAACCCAAATTGCTTGTCACAGTCTTTCTCTGCATTATGAGTTTAAACGACTCCACGGCACGGCTGACAAATAAGTTTCATTGAGGGCAAAAGTTCAACTTCTGCATTCATTGGGAAGACAGCAGATCAAACATATGGCAACCTCATCATTAAGGAAAGGTCATCTCTGTTTAATGTCAAATGTCATTGTTATGTCAAATGTCATCGTTATGTCAAATGTTAGGGAGGTTGTATTAACCTTTCTCAGGGCAACGCACCCAGTTAGAGCTGCTGTATTGGGGAGATGTTTGCAGCAGTATATAATTCATTATGACACAACAGCTGTCCTCAAACACACAACAGTCTGACCATTCCTGTTTGGGTCAAACCTAAGTAATAGTTAGCATGTTTCAAAACTGTCCATCTCTGTTCCACCCCCTGCTGCTGAGTCAGCGACATTCATATGCACTGGATACTTACTTTTTCGTCCCAATTATTGTTCAGCTATCAAAAAATCTGAATCATAACTTTCATGCTAATGGAAATAAGGAGTTTCCACTCACTGTCCGTCTGCTACATTGTAGTTAAATCGGGGTGACTCTTCGAATCCTGGTCTGCCCTCGGCGTCCCCATACAGGAATACCCAGTCAACATCAGCCAGTTGTACACCAAACTGCACATTATTTTCAACAATGACAGTGAAGAGGTAGGACCGTGATGCAAGCGAAGGCTTCACCGTTAATAACACGGAGAAGTCAACAGGGAAAGTCTTCTCTGCACCATCTGCAATCAGAAGAGAAGGTTAGCATACTCCCAACAGACAGGCTAATGTACTTAGCCATACAAGTTCAAACACTTTGTTTGATGGAATCTCTGTCCCAAAGCTTCTTCTCACATGTAAGATTAAATTTGGTTCAGTATGTTTCGTCTGAAAATTCTTCATTGATGAGCCCATTTTGTTCTGTCAATTCTGTTTGCCAATTCCTGTTTTGAATTGTCATAGAGTCCATCCCATGTTATTGCATGGGTATTTGTTGCCATTGTTCAGAATTGATTTCAAATGTTAGCATTTCAAAATTGTTTCAAAATTTTCTAAACATTTCCACATCGGTCATGGAATGTTCAAGCAATGACAGCAATGTTTCTAATCGTACAAACAAAAGCTACTTACTTGGGAAGAGCTCTGTGGTAGGAACCACCAGTGTTGCATCTTTTGAAACTCTGTACGCCACATCAGGTCCATCAGGCCGGTTTTCACAGAAACCTATTGCTTTGTTGATCCCCTTTGGTAAACCCCTTAATTGAAATATATCTATGAGGTCTGCAGACCCTGTAACAAGAAAGAAGACATAATGTCATTACATATTCAACTTTTCCAGACATGATCAAAAAACGATTAGTATTGGTAAGAGTCAACATCTAAACAAGTGACAGTTCTAACACTTAGAGTTAGTCCTTTTTCCAATCAGTTATCATTCCATTTGGTATTTTCCATCCATACATCACTGCACCAATCCATCCATCTACCCATCCTTCTGTTGGTTGGTCCATCTGTCCATCCCTGCATCCACATCCGCATCCATCCATCCATCCATCCATCCATCCATTTTACCTACTGTCTTCATCCATCCACCCATGTCAGTGGTCAAATATCAAACCAGCAAACCAGTCATCCATCTAAAACACTACATAATCCATCAATGTGCCAGGCAATGTAAACCTGTTGTATTCATCAGTACTTGGTCATGCCTAGCACTTCAAAAGAGCTCTTCTCCATCCCCAGTTATAAATATGGACCAGCAGAGTTTCCAGTTTCTACTGCTCCTTGAAATGTCCAACAGAATAACTCTGACATTAACAACAGCAATGACAACATGAAAAAAATATGTACAGATAGTATTAAAAGACAAAATTTTTTTCTCATTAGGAAATGATGATGGCTTGAAAATGTAAAAAACTATCCATTCCAAGGTTAATGGATGTTCAGCACCAGTTTCTGAATTTCTTTCCTGATGTGGCCGTTTGGTCCGTGCAAGGACCTTGGTCCATGACTACAGTGTACCTGCTATAGTAACTTGGTTAGCAGGGAGACCAAGAAGAATTGTGATGCAATTGACTACTTAAGTTTACTCTGGCTTAAATGCAATATATTTATAGATGTTGTTGAGCTCTCTGTATCCTTCTAAACCCGTTCTTTACACCACAGCCAATATCATTCTCATTAATTTCAAGTTGTAACTTGGTCCCTAGCAATGACCAATGAAGGGTATGAGATGCTGTGGCAAGCTCACTTTGGCTACTTATCTCAGTTATCACAACAGTCCTATACCAGTATCCAGGCTAGGATTAGATCCAGAATACATGTAGACTGTCCACAAAACCATGTTGACCACATTTATTGAACATACATTTTGTTGGGGGTTCATGAAAAGTTATAAAACAATCATCTTTCAAAGAGGTCATTGTTGGAGGGCCATAGTTAATAGATTTACAATCTCACATAGTCAAGCTAATTGATTTACAATCTCAGGTAGTCAATTATACATAATTAGACATCAGTCATTATTTATCACACAAAATAACACTGTGTTCAAGATCAGAGGTAGTCAATTTGACATGCCATTATTTTACCACGGAAACTTTCAGTGTTCAAAATAATTGGATTGTGGCTGAAATCAAGTAGTGTTTAAGATTCAAAAGGGGCAAAAATACATTCAACACCTTGAGGAAACACATGTTGTAAAAACTTGATAAGACTTTGAAGTAAGATGCTTGGCAAGTGCTATTCTTTGTACTAATTCCCAGGTGCTCTTTAATCAACAGGAGGGATACCCTAATGTTGTGATGGAACAGGTATTTTAAGTGCTTTAACATTCTTTGATGCCCTTCATTGGCACTATTTTGAAAAAGGTTTGCTTTGGACATGTTACAATGGTTGCTAAGAAGCATGCTTGGATTAGGAAGCACTGGTAATTCCCCTGCATAGCTACTGGGGTACAAAGGGGAGGCAAACAATTTGCTTAGATCTTCAAAAGGGGTATCAAGGGATGCATCAGGAAGGAATGTACAAGTTAAAGTTTTGCCAAAATGAAAGAAAACCACAGTGACAGCTGCTGACTTGGCTGCTGTTACTAGGCACAATGGAATTCTTCCACCAAGCTGCTAATTGTGGATGTAGTGGGCACAACCATTTCAGTCCATGCCTCTCATAGTGCCCCAAAGATGGACAATGCTGGTACAGTAGAAGCCAGTTAATCGCACAACGGATTAACGCACACTTCTGTTAACTGCACGGAATCCCAAGACCCCAAACCAATGCGGTCCAGCTAGATAACTTCGCATTATTGCACCAGCCGGATAATTACACGAAATTCACTGGCAAATCGGCCGTGCAATTAAGCGGCTTCTGCTGGAAATAAAAAAAAAAGGAAATAAAATAAATCTGAAGTCGGATTATCTTTGTCTCCTCTTGTTCAAAACCGGGCAATAAACATTCAAAAAGAAGACAAGAAACTCAATATTTGATATAGGAGCTCAGAGAGTTCTTAATTTGATAAGAAAGTCAATATCTGACGAAGGAATGCAAACATGGATTTGGGAGTCTGGTTAAAGCAAGGCCGGAGAATGTACCCCTGTCCCAGCATCTGTTTGCAGGTCCCCTCCCCACCAGATGTACCACATAGTTGGGATAGCCACAGTCAAACCACATTATAAACCATCTGTCTGTCTGTCCCTGTCCCATACTCTTACTTTCTACAATCAGATGTCATTGACCTCTTCACAGAAGGGCAGAGAGCTAACCTTTCCTAATGACTACCCTGCCTCTACTGGGAGTTATTGCCCTGTGGTGAGGCATGAAATGAAAGGATTGATGTACAGTGTAACTTTATTATAGTACAAAACAAATAGAGCATCCTGAAGAATCGTGAAACAGACAGAATCCTGCCTTTCCTCACATCTAATTCAAGGTAATAAGACTTTTCAGTCTTGCTGCCAGCACATTGATATATACAGCCCATCTCCTCTTGGGATGGGAAAAGCATCAAATCCCATTTTCATTTTGTGACTGCAGACTGCCTGGAAGAAACCAGCCAGTGGGCATGTAAATAGTTTCCACATGGCAATGGTTAGGCTCAGTAGATGACATTCTGTCTACACTATTTGTTTCCTTTTTGACCATATACATGTGGGCATCACTCCCATAAGAAGTGGCATTGTTTTACAGTATGTTTCATTTATAACACTGACTAGGAGCTGTTCAACCCAAGTGTGTAAGGAATGAGACATCATTTGGGATTTCTCTACCCAAAAGGCAGGCCACCTCCTAGAGGAGCTGGAATTCTGACCTGCAAGGGCCTCCAGACAGGGCAGAAATCTCAAGCAAATGAAAAGCATGTGTCTGCCTTTGACATGGACATACTGAACACTATTCCAAACCACAGGAGAGAACACTCACCAGACATAACCAATCTTTAACAAACCTACTTTTCCCTACTGATTCTCTGTAACCATGGTACAACAGGTCAACTTTCACTTTAGGAAAATATCTTTCTCCACAGGTATTCTTCAGAAGGGTCATCTAGTTTTCCGCTAGCAGACATTGGAGGTCGCTTGGAAAGCTGGGAGATCAGCCTAAGATGGTTAAGAAAATATATTGCGTGCAAGGCCTGAAGAAGGCAACTTCAGAATAGAGTCGAGAAGGAATATAACTTGACAACATGGTTACATAATATCTATGTTCAAAAACTGTTCAATAATGGACAGAGGATAGAGGTAAGCACCACACAAGGGAAGCCAGACTGGAGGTGGGGCAGGCAGCCTGTGGTTGTTGTGGTGAATGAAGATGGACCTGATAACCCAGGTGACACAGGAAACCCAACTCCCTGTCTGCCACAAATGGAGAGAGAACATAAATAGCCCTGCATAGCGCTGGAGTCTAAACACAGGGGATGAGCCAAGAAGTCAATTATCTATATTAGATACAAGGATAGATGCATTGTGGAGGGAAAAGGGATAGAGTTGGGACAGGGAGTCAGATAAGCAAACATATGTACTTAATAGTCTGAAAGTGATTTAATGATCAATCAGTTAGTACAATTGAAGTGAAGACTTAAAACAAGTCTAGTGCATTTCCTGGTATGAGCAAAAACAATATAACAAAGACTGATTGATCATCATATCTTCATCTATGAGAGAAGAAATAATGAGCTCTTAGTCTTATTTTGTTTATCTATTACCAAGACCTGATATAACAGAATGGAGCATGTCCTTGATATTGCTGACTGCCAACTGACTATAGGCACCCCACTGTGATGGCCTACTAACCTTTTATTTTCATTTTCTTTTATCAACACAGCTGAAGTAACCCAAAGGTGACAAATAGAAGGACAGCCTGCCTATCTCACCTTGGTCTGGATACCAGACCCTAGCCTGATCTAAAAAATATTCGAGAGAAAGGCCTATCTGGTCTGACCAGACTCCCACAAGGTACATGCAATCATGTATTTTTGAGATCAATATTTTTGAGATTAGGCTGGGGTCTGGTATCAAGGCTAATTTAACCTTGATCATAGACACCAAGAAAACCTCATGATACAGTACTTAAAATGTAGAAATTCCAGGCCTTGGATAATTTTCCAGTTGAGTTGACCTCCATCTGCACTATCTCCCAGCCTGGGTAGGTGAGGGGAATGTCAATCATTCTCAGGACCAGGAGGAAAGCTGCAGGCAGCTTGGGGCAACTAAAATCACACCCTAATGACATGTTCAGCATAGCATCGCACTGTAGCATCTGGAGAAAGGAGATAATCCCTACATCTGTAGGACTAGATGTCTCTAGGCTGTGAATTAACCATGAAAGTCTAATACCGGCTATACATTCAATTGGATTGGATTGTCTTATGCCTGTTTTTGGCATATGAAAAGATTCTCAGCAGTAGAACTTACAGGTATACATGTAGGACAATCCTAAAGGAAAAGTACAGAAGGTTCCCATCAAAGCAAGTCATCAAATATCACAATCCTCAGAGTGACACCTGACAGGTTATTTGAAAAGGAGTGAAAAAAGAAAAATGATATGATTAGACAGAAGACATTTCCACACTCGGACAAGTAGCATAGCCTCATCGCCCGAGTTCAGAAGAAACAGAAATGCATTGAACTAAATATGATCTCTGTTGTCTTTAACCAACTGTCATCTTCTTCAAGAAACAAGTAGCGTCTTCAGACCTGTAGTAATGACATCATTGTCACACCCCCATGTCAAGAACTGCCTTGTGTCTCCCAACATCAAATGACCTTACTTTACCCATCCTGACATTCAATACAGATTCCAACTTTCTTTTTGGAAGATGTCCTAGATAACCACAGGAAGGCCAGCCCAAAACCATCCTTAGGGTTTAAGGTAATGAAGGTTTAAGACAAACCCCTAGCACACTCCTCCCACCTGTGTTTTTGTTGGATAGGATCATGATAGATCTACTTCTCAGAGTCCAAAGGCCACGACACATCTGGTTAGACTTCACACATTGAGCAGTGCCAAACTACCATGTTCTTCATACATCATAGAACATCAGGACAATTGTTGGACCTACATGTACATGATGTACAGGGCTTCTGTTAGAATTGGACAATGTCCATCAGCCTGGATACAGAGATGGGGATGCTGCCAGCAGTCCTCTTGGGTACGGCCTGACCTATACAGGGTCTACCTTGGCTATTACCCAAACTGACAACAGATCTGGAGAACCTTTGGCTTTTGTCATCTCCCTACAATCACATGTAAAGGTCATAAAAAACACTCTTAAGACTTCATTAGGAGGCTGGCATATAGTGGCATAAGACTTAATTAAGGTGGACAGCAAAACTTGTTCCTTCATCAAAGATTACATTAGTGAACAGCTTTTTGATGCTGAATGTGTCATATTCCTTTAGTTAGAGATGATTGTCTTTCCCAACTGGTTATGAAAAGGAACTTTAGATGTAACGTTAGATTCCAGGCAATTTCCTTTGCTTTGACTTTTTATTGGGGTCAACAAATAAATAAAAGAACAACTACTGCCAAAGTGGACATAAACTGACAAAATGCTCGCTAGAAGCAAGGGCTCAGGGTGTTGTATCTCTTCTCTAAGCAGAGATTTCCGTTAGGGGCCAGTAGTGGCCGCAACCTTATCGAAACCCTTGCTTGGACAATAGTTTCTATCAAACAAGGAACTGGGAGGATGTGGGAACAGAACTGGTTCATCCTGCATTATTGTCCCTGATCCTCCCCCATAAACCCATCTGCTTCACATTGGAGCCTATCCAGGAGTGTGATGACCTGATTATATTTCAAACCTACATGTGATGGGTAGGCATGGAACCCCCTCCTCAAAACTATGCCAGAATGTTGACATTCCCTGAGACTATTCTGACTTCTGATTTTTACATGTGCAGGCATAATCTATCACTGAATGACCCCTTCAACTTGACACTTGGTTCAGACAGAATCTCCTACCCTCCTGTGACACTAACTTTGATACAATAAACAGTTGTGTGAGTCATTTCCATGATAGAAGTGACAGCAGTCAAAGGTCCAAAGTTTTGGGGTACAATC
The DNA here is from genome assembly GCF_000003815.2 of Branchiostoma floridae. NCBI lineage: Eukaryota > Metazoa > Chordata > Leptocardii > Amphioxiformes > Branchiostomatidae > Branchiostoma > Branchiostoma floridae. The sequence goes on along the minus strand of NC_049986.1, from coordinate 13,511,351 downwards.
TAAGACTATGGGGGGAGGACTGACTGAAATGCTCGGAACATAAGTTCTAAGGTCGCCTTCCCACTTGTTCTTTACCTGCAACAAAACAGTATTTTATACTGCTTGATAGCTTTCCCCCTTTGAACTACCCATATGTTTGTCCCAAACTCTTATTAGCCTGTGAACAGTTTCATAGCAGTAATCTTCACTTTCCTGACTTCCTTTGTGGATAGGGGCGCCTTCCCTTCCTATTTTACACATACTTCTCTGTCTAGCATATAATCAGCCACAGGTGCTGGCGGATACAGAAGACCAGATTCCAACTCTGGGTGCTTGGCACTAGGGAGAATGAAATACATGTACAGTGGAAAGAAAGGAATTTGCAAAAGGAAAAGGAACATATGAAAAAAATATTTTCTTCATCTACTGGGCAATGGGTAATAAGATAAAAAGTACAGTCAAACCTGTCTATAGCGGCCACTCAAGGGACTGGTCAAAATTGGCCACTATAGAGAGGTGGCCACTATAGAGAATATGCTAATTAATTGACCACAAGCAATAAGTTACACATGGTTTTAGTACCCACTGATCTTTATTCACATAATACAGTACTGTACATGTACTGCAATGATTTTACACTATGTGTATTAAGAAAACAAAAGCTATAAAAAGTTTTAAATGTTCTACAGTTGATATTGTCTGAAGAGACCGGTATCGTCATATTTCTTTGATCTTTCGTCTTGTATCCTTTGATACTTCGCCGTCCGTGTGTTCCCTCCCGCGTTCACACGTCAGGTTCGCCCATTATGCTAATGTGGTACTCACAAGAAAAGTCTCGTCATTTTAGACTTATCTCTTAATAAATGTAAGAATAAAATCCACCATAGTCTGAAGTTTGTCTTTGTAACAATTCATTTAGAAAGTTTTTGTGATAAAAATTAACCTAAGCGATAGTGTATTAGAACGTAACTTTAACGCAATTTACCTCTGTGTATGGGACCTTATATGACCTCGCTTGTCGGCGGGTATGGGTAGCGCCAGTTTACGAAGTTTTGTTTTGAAAATAAATCAAAGAGGTTTTAAATCCGGCGTAGGGTGGCGATACGGCAGCTGTATATGGCCGAACGCGTGACGAAACATAGATCAGCGGTCCGCGTGGCCGTAATCGGCAGTGTTTTTGTACCTGCGGGACCGGAAATCGTGTGGCCGTGGCCGCGTTGGACAGGTGGCCGCTAAGCCTATTTCTTAATCATTACGAATCCAAGGGACCGACAAAAAGTGGCCACTATGGGCAGGTGGCCGTTATGCAAAGGTGGCCGCTAATACAGGTTTGACTGTAGTCTCTTATTTCCTTTGCAGTAAAAAATCATTGTGCATGAGGAATATTTGCTCCTTCAAGAAACTGTTAAACGACTGACTTATCAGCCGGAAAAAACAAAGGACATCACAAGATATTGTAAGACAAGGAAGATTGCTAGGAAAGGAATCCAATGGGCCCCAATAAAATTAAAGATGTATGTTTAGATCTAGCAATGATTTATCATTAACTGGCAACAGTGATTCCTGAAAATTGAAATGAGTGATGACTTGGCTGCCCAACAGTACAGGGATGAACTCTTCAGACCAGGCTGGTGTAATTCTTTTAAGTGAGAAAATATTTGGTCCCTACAGCATTCCAAGAGATAATTCCAGAACTTCAGTATGTATCTACCAGGGTTCAAATAAGTGTGAATAATCTGTGAATAATCAACTGACGCACTAGACACAATAATCCACCTAAGGAGAAAAGTACATGAGCCTTTATCACCACATGACCTGGACATATATCAAAACACAGGTTTGGCCAAGGAAAGGGCCAAATTTTAAGTTTAACCCTACATGTGTCAATCACAAATAGACGTTATTCTTTACCTATGCTATATACATATACTGGTACATTAAAACCTCAAAGGTGGCAATAAATGCTATCTTTTTTTCTCTTCATTACACCCAAGTAGTCATCTCTATGTAGCTCATACTATTATGCTCTACAACACAACAGTCGCCAGTGGCTAATCTTTATGTAGAAATCTGTCTATTGGAACATTAACATGGCTCAGGATGATACCCGGCAACTTTACTGTGGCCTAGAAGTACCAAGGGCCAAGAGTTTTGCTGTAAAAAAAAAGCAGTAGAGGAATGCAGACCATTTGGATTAACCAGGATTTAGTAAAGCAGGACTAACCCTCACCCTGACCTCCCCTCCCCCCACAGTGGGTCGGCTCTCCTGGGGCAGACTAATGTTGACATTGGTGCTATAAGTGACAACAAGTGAAACTGAATCTCTAGTCCCAAAGTAGTTACATAAAGAGTTATTTCCTGACCTTTGTATATCTTCCATCTGGTTGGAGGTATTATTTATAACTTGATAATGTCTTGTGGATCAATTTACAATGGTATAAATATATCTCAACATACAGGCATAATGTCCTGTGTTTCTTTTAATGTGGAAAAAACAACATAATTACTTGCATCTGAAGACAGCTACACTACATATGATTTAGTAGTTAGCAGAGACATCGCACACCAATACGAACATGTGTAATGTCTTCATTCCAAACCAAATTTTCCTGAAGCAGACAAAAGATAAGCTAATTACTATGGTATGACATTCATAAGGACTTGACCTTGTAGAGTTGCAGACCTATCTCTGACCTTTCCTTTGAATGAGATATCTTTAATCTACAATGACAATAAATGCAGCTTAAAAAGGTCTGTTTCACTATGTCTTGTCTTTCAAGAATCATCCTTGAACCTAAGTTCACTCGAAGTTCATGAACTTCAAATTTCATCCATGTAGGGATGCATAGATTTTTCTTTGACCATCTGGTGAAGGCACTGTACCAATATACTGTAAATGCAGAAATGTTCGCGGTGGATTAATGTTCGCGGTTTTCGCGGCGGCCGCTTCACCGCGAATTTAAAACCACCGCGAACATTTTTCAATAACAGTAAGGGATTACAGTGCATGGTGCTACGGAGAAATTAAAACCACCGCGAAAAGTCCATTTTCAACAATGCAGAAACAATGCTAATCATCACAAGTCCAATTGAAACCAAACCATACAGGAAAGGCCAAAGGTCAAAGTATTCAATCATGATAGTCAGGAGGGGATTAAAAAAAGCCCTGGAATGAGGGACAGTGATGGTCTGACAACTATATATTGACACATCAGGACCTACTTTAATTTGCTTTCTTTGCTTTCAGGGAAAAAGGTGTACAATCTTGTTCCAGGCATCCTGATATTGAATCCAATTTTATCAAAGCTTCTGTGATTACTGTTTAATTCAAACCAACCCAGGTTAGGATAAAGAAATAAACACTAGGGGGTCAGTAGCGGGTCACCTAGTCTGCCCTTGGTCAGACAGTATGTCCGCCCTCTAGCCAGACACTGTTAAAGTATAGTGCAGTGTTAAATCATATAAACCATTCACCATCAATGATTCACCATGGAAGTTTAGATATAAGTTATTCCAATTCTTATTCATGCGTTTCCACACCTTGATTCCAGAATGCAGATAACGTTAACCTCTGATACCATCACTCCAGAGTCCATATTAATCTGGACTGATTGCCCTGTGGGCCTAATAAGGACCTTTACTAATACCTGGCAAAACAATGTTCCATGTCATAGCCATGTTTATGTATGCACAAGGTCAGTGGCAGAACAAAGAGTTGATGTGCAATACATTCATATGGTGAAATACAATATTGTAGCAATGTGCACTGGCAGATCACAGGCCTGGCCATAGGTAGCTTGGATACCAGACTCCGGATACCTGATCTTAATATATATCTAGATCTTAATAATATCTATCGTTGATCAGGGCCTCTAACTCAGGGGGGCTGCTGTAGAACTTCCTTGGGGGCATGTTGGCTTGTATAGGCTCTGGAAACTGTCTGGCATCCAGGCTAGGCCATGGGTAGGTGGGAGACAGGTTCTCATCATCTCATGTGTGAATGTGGAGGAGACATTGTCCCAAGGTTCCCTGGCATGAGGGACACAGCTCTAGTAGGGACACTGACACAGCTATGCTACTACATCCTGGCTGTATTGTTAGATCACAGTCTTGGCTTAGAATGTAGTATGCAAGTCCGAATAAAAACTTTCTATCAGCTGGTCCTTTCCTTCTGTAAGAGCAATATTCCAAGTAGTCCAAAGGCCCTTCTGGACTGCCCAACAGAAGCTGGACTTCCTTGGAATGGGAATCACAGTTCTGTGATTTATAACAGTTCTCAAGAGAACCTGAAGAGCCAGGCATTCCTTGACCCTGAGGTTGACATAGACAGTGAAAAAAAATGGTAAATCTGTGCTCCTTGCGGTTTACACCCATCTGTGACTACACTTGTGGTGCTGAGAGACTTTGTAGCCCTCTGGGGTTTCGCCACATGTCTTGTGTGACATTTCAGCCACTGAAGTAAACTGCTTAGAGGTTCCAGGCTGGAGGGAGGATCTGCCTATTTACTGCCATTCCTGGAAGCTATTAAAGTCATGACGTATGCATTGATGCTTTGACCTTGCCCTGACTGAACTTAACTGAACAATGAAATCTCCTCACTAGTCTCCTGTCTGAGTAGAAATACAGGAACCCTGAATTTCAAAGGTGACCAAATTGAATCCGACTTTTGGACATAGCTTTTTGATGTTCTAACATCCATGATTAATCAATATCTTCCACAAGTCTTTATAGACCAGATCATAAGTCAAGTGGATACTGGGCATCTTGGAACTCACAATCAGAAACTAACAGATACATGATACATGTACATGTATACAGACAGACGGAGAGAGAGACAGACACGCACACATGTATGATACACACACACACACACACACACACACACACACAGTCACCAAACTCTTTCTCAAAACCTGACCTTTGATGTCAATATGTGGGTAACCTTGACACAGGCCAGTGGGCAGTGAGCCATTAGTCAAGTAACAGTGCTTCTGGGTTATAGGGACATTTTCTGACCTTGAACACAGCCAACAACAAAACTACTCATAAATGTTGCAATTATAACTGCTTTTGCAAGGGCATTCGATTTTGTTTTGCATGTCGGAAGAGGGTCTAAGTGGTTTGTACCATGGCAAACTTCTTCTTTGTCATGAGTGTTTACTTTGTCATACATAGTCTTACAGTTTCTTCTTCTTCTTCTATCTTAAGTAGGATTCCACTTGGGATCCGCTTTCATTCTGTGACATTGTGGTGATATATGGCACCTTTTGTGTGCATCTGCAGAGGTTAACTGTCCAGTCAGCGGAAACAGATGGGGACAATCTACTATCATGGCTGAAGTCAGACAAAATGTCTTACCCTAGATCCCTCTCTTCCTCCTCCTACTCCTCATGTCCCTCACTGAGCCCCTAACCACGACTTTGTCACGCATCCTTGGGCCTGAATAGACAGGACCTTGTTTCGCTTTTAACATGTGGTCAGAATCTACTAACTTCTTTTGAGAAGGGTACAGCAACTGTGACCTTCAGGCTGACCCCTAGTGACCCTGGTATATTCATCTCTGGTAGGGCTGGCCCCAAGCACTCCATCAACTTTTATCATGCTCATAAGACATGCTGACACCAATCCCTAAGCAAGTTAATTGACTGTGTCCAGTTATTCATCCATAAGTCTTCCTGAGGTGGACCTTAAATAACCTTTAATTTTTAATTTTTTTTATAGATCAATGTACAATGTACATATTGCCAACTATCGTTACTGCACATGTAAGTTGTCATGAATCCAATGCTTATTTGAGAGAAAATATTGCACTCCAGTGCCACCAGATAGTGTAATATGGAAGTGAAATTAAGATTTCAATCTTCTGAAATGTGTAAGCACCAAATATTTTTTCAATACCATTATCATCATAGATTCTAAACTCTTACTATTGAAACTAGGTACTTGTTCTAAAATCAAGAATTGACATGTATGATCAAGCATATCATGGTACCTTAACTATTACTTGCAGCATGATACATTTGGCTTAATTAGTATGCAACTATTGATCATCAACTAAATTGATATGAAACTTTTCAAAATCAAAACTGTCACATGTAGACAGGCAGCACAAACTGAAGCATCAGCCACACAAGTGAAGGACACTTATTGGCCATTGGAAGTGATACAGAAGTAGCTGTGTTTACATTAGCCTTGACCCAGGGGGTCACTCCAGATAGCCCAGGATTTCATGGAATGGGGATAGAGTGACAATCACAACCACAGTTGACCCAAGCACTCCACATGTCCCACCATCAAAGTACCAAGAACTACAAAGGTAACATGACTGCGAAAATGCAAAATACTTTCCCCTTACCTTTTTCACTTTTGTCAAGCTACTGGCACATGATATTATAATACCATTAGCCTCGCCCTATATACTGACTACTCCTCCATCAGCAAGGATTTACTGGTTACACTCTTTCATAACAATGGTATTCAAGAAGGGTGGGAGAGGCCTTAAATGTCATAGGAAAAAAGGTATCTACTTGAGATGTCACAATAAGAATTTTCTGTTATGTTAGTCTTAGATCTATACCTTGTGTTTGCAAGTCATCCTGAACTGGGTTCTCACCATTGTCAGGGATGTGTGTAATTTTACCCAACTTCAAACACACAGTCTGGAAGGGAAGAATAGTGAGAATGCTGCAATTGACATCTTAAACTATCCCAGAATGTCTGGGTTGGGACCTGAGTACACACTTTGTCAGCTTTCACTCCAACAGGATTGGGATATATTCATTTCTAGTACCACTGGGGTCTTTTCTTGTCAAGATCACAAACTCTTCAAGGTGTGTGAAGAGAGGTTGAAGTCTACCAATAGAAGAAATGAAGTCAACCAATAGAAGAAATATTCTGAATGAAGAGGCCATGGTATGTGACCACAGTGGGCTTGATTTTACAGTAATTTTGAACTTGTCAAAAGCACTAATCCCCCCTCATCTATCAATCATTCCATTCTGAAGGGTGATCCATGGAATGAGTAGCCAGATGTTCCTCTGTTTGTGCAGACTGCCCCTGGATTATCACTATCAGTTTCTGTGTGTTCTCTACAATCCAACCAAATACCTAATACCTAATACAGACTGAGACAATTCAACCTTGAAGTTCAAGTTGCCAATATGTTTCTCTCATGGTATGGCAACAACAGGTTATCAACATTTTCTGCAAGTGCATATATCAAAGGTTTGAGTGACAAATTTTCTCTTAAAAGTATAATTTGATGTCTGGGTTGGTTTGTCTCTCAGTTTTTTCAAGGAGTGTCTTTCTTAGTTTGTTGAGCAGATTTTGATGACTTTTAATTTTTGGATTTGGGGCAAGGTTCTCTTACGTTGGAACAGACCTGTTTGCACAATTGCAGTCCCTGAAGCAGGAATGTGTGTATACCATGTACTTCAGGGGATGCTGTCTAAAAACTCTATTCCAAGCACTGGTTATGATGATTGGCTGCTTTGTGCACTGTTTTCTCATCAGCTTTCTTGTTGGCATACATAACACAATACATAACTCATCCACCAGCCTTGTTTAATCCATATGGTAAAAATCTTCAGTAACTGAGGAACCAATAACTCTCCTTTCTAGACCTCCACCAAGACCAACAGCAAAGGCAAAGCCTAAATCATTACCATCAGCTGGTTTTGCTTTATTCCAGAGACCTATTTCATTGAAATAGCAAGTCTGGAGGAATGTTTGAGACTCTGCAGTTGGCCTTAATGCTTTACACAGGGACAGAAGTACATTTAAGGTCGAACAACACTCTCTTTGTTTCTCAACAGTCCTAATTCCCTTTGTCTGTATAGGATGTTTACAGTACGTCCCTTGACTGCCTACATAAGCTGTTGCACAATTCTGACCCATAGCTTTTCTAAATACCAACCATGACCTGTAAACCATGTCAATTGATAATCTGTTGTGTTTCATTGTGGTTTCCTTGTCAGTCACATAGACTTGCAAGACAAAGCCAGTCTCTGTCCTCATCCATCTCACAAATACCTTGTACAAATTTCATTGAGGGGTATCATATCGCTTTGCATACAGTTTAAGATATAACGTTTATATAACAGTAACAGTTATATCACAGGGTAGAAATTATCTTATCAACATGAGAAGAAATGTGCCAATATATGTGGATTTAGAACATTATATTGAAATGAAATTAGGTAGATCTAGTGATACTGATAGATTTTCCAATTTTCTTAAACCGTTTGATCAAATGTTTTTACCAAGAACTATTCTATCTGACTGCTCTGCATTTGTGTGTCAACTTCCTTATCACCCTAATATTGTAATTTCTTATTTCATAGATTGTTTAATTGTAATTCCATCTCATCTCAAAGACAGTCCAGCCCTGACTAGACTGGCTGGACAGGAGGCTAATCACTCCATTACGGCTGTGGACATACACAGGATCACTATATTTTCAAATCAAGTCTTTATATTTAAGGAGCAAGGAATCTACATGTTAGCCAATCCAATTGAGTGCCCCAACCCCCATGACAATCACTGGTATTGTGTCTCCAAATTTGAATTGCCTTGAATTCTCTCCCCCTGTTTATGTTCTTGGGTTACAAAAGGCCCTGTCAATATTTAGCCCTGACTGTTGGCCAGGCTGGGAAAAGACAGTGAATGCTCTAACTGCGCTGCAGCTGAATAAATAGGACAGACAAGAATTCTTCTGTCTCTCCCTCACCTCAAGTCTCCTTAGTAATCGTGATTGCTTAATGTCAGAAGGTAAAAACTGCATGGACAGAATGTCTCTAAGGAGACAAAGTAGTCCAGGAAGCATTTGTGAGCATTTGTCTCTTCCTAGAATAGTGTGCTGGGATGGGCGTTGCATGTTCACAATTTTCTAATGATTCATATATTTTCCTCTCTTCCTATTGAAATGACTGCTATTGTCATATCTATCATTCTGTCAATTAAATAGGGGAGGCCATCAGGGTAAAATGTCTTAGAATCTTTTGTATTTGTATGATCCTATTCAATCAACTTAATTAAAAGATGGGGCAAACAATGTATAACAAACTTAATGCAAGTCGAGTCAATAGTATGATCTATGGAGCGAAAAAGCTTCTTCTTGTATTGAGTGGTAATGCAGAATGGATCAACAGCAGCCAACTAACTAAAATAGTTTATTCCTCATTTACTGTCATAATGATTTGTGACATGGCTATTTGGGAGCCGTCATTAGTTGTGGATGGATTGTTTTGGTGGATGCCTGAAACAACACAACTCTAAAAGCTACAATAACATCCTGTATCTTCCAGTTATAACTTTTTCAACTTAAATCATTCTAATGATGTATACATTCATTAATTTCTGACAGATAGCCGCTATTGCAAGCCTGTACTTGCAAGACTGTACTTACAATCACACTTTTTATCGCTTCTGATAATTAAGGATTACTGAACCTTTCCCCTAACTGCCATTGATTGACATGTATTCAACAACTCTCTGAGTCTCTATATATTATCAAAACACCCCTCTCCCTCTAGTCTTAGGTTAAATGTTCTATCTCTGGGGTAATAAGTAAGAAAGTTATTTGTTATGTGTAACTTACTGTAACGTTAACATCATTTTGATAAGTTATTTTTCAGTAACTCAGAATCCACATACTAGCTGCCCCCGTGATTGTACATGTACATACAACACTGTATGTTAGATAACAATAATAAAAAGGATTTAGAAGTGAAGGCTGAGCCAAAAACTTAAGGAAAGGCTAGCAAGGTCAAGGAAACTGGGCTTTCCACAGAAGATTGTCAATGATTTCCCCTGGGTGAAAATAATTGGCAAGAAGAAGACTCTGTTTCTCACTGTTCCAAACTAAACAGCAGGATAATCTGTTGGAGGTTATTCCTAAACCTGAGCATTACCTTCACAACTTCTCTATTATGTTACTGTTCCAAGCAGACATTGCCAAAAATGTATGTTTAAGTAGCTATCAGATTTCAGACTTTTATGTGATAGGAGTTGATCTACTTACAAGCAGTGATGCCAAGTACGAACTTGATAAAATACTAGACCTAAGCCAGGTATCCTCCCCCATTTTTCCTTCATTTCAAGGGGAACTGGATAGGGCTGCGAGCCTATGAGTACTGGATATGTCTAACACAAAAACAAATGAAGGCTAGTAAAATACCATCTATATGCATCTATGCTATATTATCAGTTCTATAACAGTTAGACATGAACAAATTTTTTTTTCCCTGGTTTGAAATGTTTGTTTTCAGTACTTTTGTGGCACCCGATTCATGAACAAGGATGGAACTTTGAAGTCATACAATTAACAATAGGCTGCATGTTTAGACAAGGTAAAGTCCTACTCTTGTTTGTTGTTGAATACTTGTATAAGGTTTGTTTGGAAACTCACCGCATTTAAAGTACAACTTCAGTCATGGTAGCCATTGGAAGGGCAAGGGTCCAGTTTCAAGTGGGGTATTATAGGATTACGACGAGAGTGTTGCTTTTGCATGGACAAACAGACGTCAGGCAACCATGAACACCAGACTGTCTGTGGTGGAAAAGCTAGAAATTCCTCCAGCCAACTGGTCCAATTGATCTCAAGGAGCTAATGTCTCTGTTGAACTTTCAGCTTCATCGAAGCTTAAACCAAAAGCTCATGTACCATCAAAGGTGGACCCCCAAAAGGTCTGATGGAGTCGGGGACAATTTGTCAGTGTCTAAAATTCCTGAAGTTCATTGCCACTCATTCTAATGGGGATGTTTACTGGTACTGAGGAGGGCACTTTTCTTCTGGAAGAGTTCTCTTACTTTATCTTTATTCACCTCAGCAACCACATCAACTGTTATGATTAAGTGCTAAATCTGGGTTGCCAAGGTAACAGGTAAACAACTGCACTGCATGCAACTGTGTGTGAGCTGAGCATAGACTAAAGAATTGAAGAAGTACAAAAGAAGCTGCCTTAATACAGTTCCAAGGTAGTAATTAATCTCAGATAATTGCAAACTTTAGCATTTGTGCAAGAAATAGCTTGGAAGAAATAGATCACTGCTGGCATAGAGACTTCAGGAATTGTGTCAATCTCTATTAGTTTCGACAGAGATCTGTGACTGAACAGGTGGTGCAACCACACACAGACAACAACAAGGTGAATAGCGCCGAACGGGAACTTACTTACTTCCTTCGCCCAACAAGTTCAAGGGGGGAAATTTAAGCGTTTACAAACCGTCTTAATTTGCGCCACTTTTAAGAAACACCAGCCCTTTCCCGTCTGCTCTAGAGGCGAGAGGTGGCTCAGACTTTCCGGAAGTGGTGACCAAGCTAACCTTGGCAAGTTGCCCACGCGCGTCTGTGCACGCCCACATGGCCCGTCTGAATCCTGTCTACTCGAGGAGGTCGGCCCCCTCCCCATCGACATGCCTCTGTGTTTAGATCCAACACGTATCTACGTACCTAAATTTCTTTGATGTGTTTAGGACGATTCTTAATTAGCTGCACCGTATGAGATTGTGAGGGGAAAATGAGAAGGGCAAACAAACCATGATTGGTGACGGGCAAGCCTTTAGGTTGACTATTGGCTAGATCATAGTAGATTGGATAGGTACATAACCAAGTCTGCTTTTCCTCTTTCTTAGCCTTAGACCTCCAGCCCGATCTCAATAACATCCATATCCATCGTTTATCAGGGTCTATCTGCAATGGCATCCAGGCTACTTACTTCTCTAGATCTGTCGCTGTATCTATTTATATGATCTATCTATGAGTGAATTTTTCCCGTTGTCGACATTATTTATAGCTTTCCTGTCTTATGAAACATAATTTGTGTCAAACCTTTGAATTTTGAAGGTCATCGATATGTTGTAATATGAGATTGCTGGCATTCTTTTTGTCGTCATACCGTCACCAGGAGAATTTGGTTTGCCTCTTCCCAACAATAGTTTGGGACGTCATCACACAAATTCTCGGGGATAGGAAATTCCAGCACCGTCGCCATAGCAGTCTACATCAACAAACAGGGGTTTCCTTTACCTTTACATCACACAAGGACCCACCCCTTATTCGGCAAGATCAAGAACGTAAACAAAGGAAAACACGCTTTGAAACGATAGTTCTCAGATGCCAGACGTCAACACAGGTGAGACTTGGCGGTTAGAGAAACGTCAGTACAGTTGCCTCACGTCAGTCCAGCTTTCCGTTCCTCGGACTGGGTGTTCTGTTGAAATGTGTTCCTCCCATTTGACAGCAACGATAGGGCTTCCAGATTAATAAAAAAATGATTATCGTGAGTAATCTAACCAGTGAATCAACGACTCAACACCTTCTTGGCAATTAAAAACAAAGATAGGCCACCCAAACACGAGCGCGTGGGCGGGCAGTGTCCAGTGACGGCCACGTCCCCCTGGCCCTGCGCGGCGCGCTACGTGCCTCCGACTGGTGCCCCCCAGCGAACAGGCGCTATACGGCCATTTGGAACTCATTTGCGAAGTCAATAGAGCGGCGTCTTCTGGGCCATATATTGCCCTGGAAGAAAACGGAATGACACTGAACAGAACAGCAAGGAAGCACAAGATTGAAGGGACGGCAGATTACGCGGGTCAAGTGGGAAGGACAATGGCCATGGCTTGGCCCGCACTTCAACAAACATGAGAAAATGACAAAGCATAAAGAGCTTACTAGTAACTAGTGGCATCAAATGAAAATGAAAAGGACAACCTGTCCACTACATTTACTCAACATTAATTTTTTTACGGAACCTAAACTAGAACATCCTGACAATGTGACGGCACTTGAAGCCCAAATGGCGCCCTAATAGAGGATGTTGAAAAGAGACCTATCGGTCCTTGCCTCTAATCCATTGTTGACAGTGACGCGTAGTCCCAGTTATTTCTGGTTGAGGCACCAAGTCATCTCAGGAATGGACCCGTGTATACAGTGACTCCATACCGCTGTTTCTCTTACTATGATTAGCAGAATAGTGGCGGCGATTCCAGGGACGTCATTAGACGAACCAATCAAACCAATGGACGAGATTTTGTCACAAATTTCGCGAGTAACGCCGAAACTGTTCGAGGGCCAAAGGGCTTCCCCCTTTGCCCCTGGCCTTGATAGTCCCACGGCAGGATACAATTTTTACTCGCAGTTCCTGTATCGGAGACCCTAATTTCACGCATTTTGATACGCCTCCAACAACCCACTTCAGGCAGAAATACTAGCTAGTAAAGGTCGCGAGACAGCTGCCTCGACACCGCATCATTTGTCACCAATTTCAGTGTGTCTACATCGAAATCCATCAACAAATACGCGTTCACGCCGGAGAAAATTAAGTGGCTTAACACCTAAATGATAATTTGACGGAGAGCCCCAACGATTCAACAATTGGCGCTGAATCCTTTCTTTTCCTAACTATCGTTCCCGCCTCCGTGGGTTTTTGCGGGATAATGCCATTGCATAAATCCCCGCAACAACAAGGGACCGCATTATAAACTAATTGATTAGTCGCGCTTGTTTGCACAGCTTTCCGCTATAGCCGGAGGATGTTTTATGAACTGGAAGCAGTGCGGCGACCTACTAGTGACTTCCGCTCCGTCCCTGCCCTGCCCTCCCCCCTTGCCTCCCAGCTAGCCGGGTATTTTCATTGGGACCCTCCGGGCCTGTGGGTATGACGTGTGACGTAGCGTCCTGTGGAGACGGAATCTGTTTTCCCCTGGAGAGCGGCCATGATTTTGCTGGCGAGGTCCCATCGACCTCAAGCTTCCAGCGGCTCATAATTTACCGCATCAAGCCTACGCAGCACTCCTAACCTTACAACACTTGGAGTCAAGGCTATGTCCCCCTTATCAGTACCACTGTCCCAAGCACACACAAGAAAAGCCACGTCTCCTTCTGACCTCCGAACTCCTGAGGGAAGTGCCCTGCCCCACCCCGACGTTGTTTTAATTAAAGCCATCTTCAACCCAAGAGTCGCGGTTGCTCTACACGGTACCGACGTTTCCCGTGCAGTCATCCGTTTTGTGGCCACTTCGCCATCATCAGGCCCTTATCTTATCCTTTAGTACCAAAGTCATCAAACACTACGTCCTTGCTTGGACTGATAACGCACAACACGGAGTGAAGACAAGAGATACAACACGTCATAAATAACACCAGTGTGCCTTGTTACTGTGAAAATCTTTGGCAAACTACTGAGAAATCCCAGTCTGTACTCCAGACTGGCGGAAATACCAACATCTCAGCAACCAACATGTCCAAGTACGGGACTGAAACTCGATCAACAACTGTTCTTCGTTTCCTACATTCCTTCTTTCCTGTGGTGTAACTCAACTTTTCTAGCCTGAAGAGAATGTTTTCTGTGCTAACTGATTCTCTCTAACTCTGGACGGGTTGGACGTGTTAGATGGACGACGTAAGCGCTCGTGATCAGGGCGAGCCGCTTCCCCGTCCCTGACGGCTGTCAGTGTCCATATGGTATCGCGTACTGGTGCGGCCAGAGCCGCGCACACATATGCCAACCAGACCTGCAATCCCACACAACTTCTCTAATAGCAAACGATGTGTGCTGCGGGTCAAGGCTTGGGGGCGAATCATTCTTCACCATCACAGATGGAGCGTCGAAATGATTATGTAGGACTAACTAGACAACTTGTGACGGTAATGTACTGTCCCCACATAGCTTTACACCCGTGCAGAACGAACACTCCTAATGAGCTATGACGGGTCGTTTACTTCATACCATGAGTTTGGAGTAAGATACGACTGAGGATAACCTCTGTTTAGCCTGGATACCAGACCCCAGCCCGATCTCAAAAATATCCCCACACGATAGATATTTTTGAGATCGGGCTGGGGTCTGGTATCCAGGCTAATCTCTGTTATGAGCTGACATTTCATGCCAACTAACTTTCCTCATGTCCTAAAGCTTGTCAGAGCTACGTATGTCAGAGCGTCGCTTGTCTCAGTACGACTGCTGTGTATTTTCTAGAGACCCGACAGAATTGCCACCAGCATCTTAGCCAAATCGAACGCGAAGGAGGAAGATCCTTCTCTGAAAAACTAAGACCAACAGTCATGTGGCATCGACATCTTTCATCGTCGTTACCTTGGACTGAAATGAGGGGACTTCTTGACACATTTTCCAATAGCAACGCCTTGGATATCTTTTCACACGGAGATTGAAGTCTAGACGATACAGCTTTGAGGAGTTACCATCGGTCATGACTCAGAAAGGGGACCGGCAGGGTCAGAGGACTGCCCCCGTCCGCCGTGGCCAGGTGCTACCAGGCCCGTACCGCTGGCAGGACACCAGCACCCCCTCCTCCCCACCCACATAACCGCCGGAAAACAAGAGGGGAATCGCTCCGGAGGTGGCAGGCTGTTATTAGTTCTCTTACAGATAACTATCTCGGAGGATAAACTCTACAAAGCCGGCTCGTCATGAATATGGACGAAAACAGTCTCCTGGGTGCAATACCGGTACACCTCACACCACGATACACATCTCAAACAATATCACGAATTATTGCATCAATCTACTTTGCTTTACGGATAAAGAATCTGATTCTTTGCGATCTCTAAAATCATCGTCGTCTGGTACCAACACAAGCAAAACTCGCCTCATCCCGTCGAGAAAGATTTGTGTCGGGGCGACGCTTATAACACAGACACACTCACAGCATCACACATACCTGCACATCCATCCTCTTCAAACTAGTTCAAACAAGCATCACTATACACAACTCTCACAATCATTCATTGTTATAAAAGACAACCTATAATTTTTGCAATGCGCCCGGCCTGTCCCAAAATGAGCGAAGGCTCGCGGGCGCTTGCAGACACCAACAACTTTTTCATATCAACTGAATCACCACCTACCCTCGGGAAGCTCAATTCCTGCTATCGTCGCCACATGGAGCGAAATAAGAACTGCTAGAAGCAGGGCTGCTAACGTGGAGTCCGAACGCGTTCTCCCGTGGTAAATCCACCGAACTGCTACACTCTTTATATCCATGACGCCGGCTCTCTCGGCTCGGCGGCCTTGCGACAAACTTGCTTCACTCGCGGTTCACAACTTGGTTCAGATTTGCTCTACTCGTCAGCCGGCCATATGGTCGTCCCTTATATGTTGCACATGTAGAGGTTCAGACCTTGACGAGAGAATCAGGACGCGAGAAGGCTGGTCGGTCGCAACTGCACACTGTGCCTGGAGTAGCTTATATCGGAGCAGGAGAGTCCTGTCGCCGTGGATTCTTCTTGCAGCAGACTAGGGAAGGCTCGACCCTACTGGGTGATTCCGTCCCACTAAAGGTCTCCCGCTGAATGGATGCGCAAGGCCTGGATGGCGAATCACACGCTGAAAAAAAGTCGGCAGGGAATTAAAATAGTTCTCGAGGCTGTCATTGGTTCTCCCCCAGTAGGCCTGCCAGGCTGGCCAGGACGCAGACTTTGTTGTTGAAATTGGATAGTTTGGGTACGGTTTCAATATTTACACGCCAGGCAGCCAACCACATGGCCGGTCTGACGCCCACCCTCCCCTCAACACTTGGCGGGAAAGCCATTCAAAATTTCCTTCAGCCCAAGGGAAGGGCACCGAGACACTGGGATTTACTCCTATAATCCTCGGTCTATGGAGATAGAGCTGTTGCGGTTGTAATTTAGAACGTCTACTTGCCTTCCGTCTATAAAACGGCCCTGACTGAAACATCCCCGTACCAAGGTCGAAGAAACGGTACTAGGAGGCCTGAAAAGTTTTTCGGTATAATCAGCAGAATCATTGCGCGCAAGGAATTCCTTCCCTACTACAATTACCAACCACACGGCGGCTTATATTCAATTTACGCAGTCTAAGGAGAAGATAAGTGAAAATGCCGTGCATAGCTTACAAATCGTTCGAACGCTTATTGCCCCCCTCCCATTCACAAAACGGTCAACAGAAATACTGCTCGATTTGGATGTTTCCCTAGAAAGTAGGACACGTAATATTTTGCGTAACACCCCTGGCTAGTGGTGACATAAGGGATCCTTCTGTCCACGCCTGGTCTGAAATAGCGAAGAGGTCTAAAGGAAAAGTTTTGAGCGCTTTCATGTAGTAAGAGCGGACTATCATTTTCTGCTCACATTACAACGGATCAAACGCTTTCGCCAAGTTGACGACGCACGGCTTTGGTTCCCTCGGTTGCCCCGGTGAAGAGTAAAGAGAAGGCGGGATGCCGGAGGAGTGACCCCGCTCAGGATGAAACTTGTTTGCCTGAGTGATGGGCTAGAGTTTCTATGTCTGGGTCAGACAGTTACGAGCTGTAGAATTCACAGGAAGTCAAGAGAGATGTTCCGGAAGACGAACGTACGCCTACACAATCTATGTTTAAGCTGGCTATTTATTGAAGCTGGTGATATATTTAGCTTCCCTGCCATTACGCACTTTGGCAAACTTAAGGTGAAAGTCATCTGGGGCGTATTTTTAACTAGTGCCCTCTGCAGGAAAAAAAATCAAGAATTGTACCTTGTGTTACCGCAGAACCCGTATTGCCTAGGACCAGCCAGCTCTGCTGCAGGTCAGTGACTGCCGATGGGAGGAGGGCTCGGGAGAACGTCTGCTTCCTGGCCACTCTGGGGACGAGTTTTTCTTTTCAGACGACACCACAAACAGACGACAGGACCGGGGACAGACAGTGTATTTGTTCAGGAATATTGTCTGTAGAGGAAGAGTCTGAACCTCAAGGAAGTCCACCGACCACGGTCGTCTCCCTCGGCGTGACGAGAGGGGGCGGACCGTTACTAAGTCGCGGTGAGGTGTGCTGGGGTACAGATATTAATCTAATTTTAATTTATTGAGATTGCAGACAATGAAATGCATCGCAAACCCAGGCAGCTTAGCTGGTATTGGGTGCCAACACATACATGCATTTACACTTCTCATAGAGTACACATACTTAACTGAAATGGTTAACGTATACTTCAAATGAAACAACAAGATGAAGCCTAAAGATATTGGGAAGTCTATGGGCTAGAATGCTAATTCCTAATCCGCTCAAATATCAAACTCCAGCAGTTTTGGAAGCCCATGATGGTAGGTCAAAACAAAGTGACAGACTTTGTGATTCTATCATACTTGGCACTAATAGGGCTTCTCTACACTGTCGTGAAATACTTTCTACAACTTTTTATGTCATGCGATGACCCTGATGACATGTTATGTGATGTTACTCTTTGTTACCTTCAGAGAACTAAGTGAATGTTAAGTTTCAACGATATTGACAGAAGTGTCGGATGGTTTACATGATTCTGTTGCCCGTGTAAACACACGTGCCTTGGCCTTTGTCGAATTGTTTGATTATGCTGAAATTCAATAAACGAAAGTTTTATTTACTGATCACGCATTCTATATTTGGAGGCAGAAGTCCAGGTTCTGTGACGCTTTAGCGGTTCAACGTGATCTTCTGAACTGTCCCCTGAAGCGCATAAATCCTTCCAAGTTATCTGTATATGTCAATAACTCAAAAGACATGCGCCTTTGCCACTTTATTGTAAACAATGTGAAAAATGACCTCATCGGCTGAAGCTTTAAGGCCTTTAAACATTTACAATGATCGCTATGCTTTGCGAAAATTGTATATTTGTACTTTAAACATAGACTCCTACGTCACTTGGCTCCTGACCTGATAGTTGTGCATAATTAGAATAAAAGGAATGTTGACAGGCTAGGCTAGATCATTATCCCGTCATGACTTTGTACCCGGAGCGCTTGTCCTTGTGCTGGAATTCCCTATCTCTAATCTCCAAGAAGATGTAAGGTCTTACTCAGTCGCAGTGTTCTGCACAGAAGAAGGCGATGGGTAAGAAAAGATCAGAAAAGCGCAGCATTCAGATCTATAGAGAAGACAGACGTAATACCACAAAATTACTTTTACGGATTTTACATCTGCTTGGAGAGTACAGACAGGGAATTCCAAGACTGTGTCTACAGCAGGACTGCCAGGAGAGGGCTTGAATAACGCCCACCTCAGGAATTCTATTGTCGCGTCATTGATCTTAATTATTAGGGGTGAGCCATTTATAGTATGCTTGGTCATGTGGCAGTTTGTACCATATATGTATGGTTGTAACATTGTGACGTTGCCTATACCATGTAGGTTTTTTGGGCGGAGGGACCTTCAAAATCAAGATTGATAAACAACAACAGCTTTCACTCCCTAAATCTCGGGTAACACGAAAGATAACGTCATGTACATCATGCTAACACTCCCATGACCATGGTCAACAGTACACCCCTGTTGTAAGGTCTACGTCATCAGACCAACTAAACCACATTTAGGCTGGAATGCAGACGTCTAGTGGATACTGTGTCGATAGACACAGATCTTAATCTTTAAGTTCAACCGGCACCGGCAGAATTCCTACCCCTCCTCCTCCAACTGTCTGCAAACTTTGATCTCCAAGTAGATGTAGAGGTCCACTAAGTCTCGTTTTGAACGTCTTTTTAGTGACTCAGGCTTCAGTGAGTAGAACCCTGCATCTGCTTGGAGATTATGCAAACTTGTGGGTAGCTTCTCGCCCCACCCTCGTCGACGTAAGACGTAATGAACTTTTAAGCCATTCAGCAATAGGTATGACGTATTCCCGCCTAACATTCGTGACCCAGAATGTCGTGTAGCGTTTCTGAGGCGTGATGTGTCTATGCTGAAGTATTCTCAAGTAATTATTCTTCCAACGACTTGCCTCAATGATAATTTTGCCTAAGGCTAAGTTCTTTGCGTTAGTCTCCAAGCAGAAGTTTTGGTTGGCAAGACAGTACTGAGCCGAAACAGTATCCATTGCTTAACCGTTGTTGCAGTGCTCGGAATAAGAAACGTGATGATGTTGCCTTTCTGTATCTACTTGGAGCAGTTATCTTCCAGATTTCGTAAATGATTAACTGATCGCACTGAACGTATCTAGGACCTTCACCTTTAGCTTACGTTTTAGTGTGATCAGAGTAGATAATTTAGAGAGAGAGGTTATTGACCCCACAGTCCGAAGTGGTTGAGGTCATACTTTAATGATCCGTACGTTGATAATGATGATGACCATAATTAGGGTATCCGCGCAGACAATCGCTTCCTATCCACCTCATGGATTCATGCTGTGGAATGTCACGATAATAATCATTATCGGAAACATCTCAGAAGAAAGTTGGTTGATAGATGGAAGTGGAAGAATGCGTCCATCAGCTGGTCTCTATCAGACTGGGGCATCTCGGCGAGCATGCAGCGAAAGTCGGCAAATCTGGGATGAGTTAATGCCTCATGTCAAATACTGACATTCATAGCAGGTTTGGCCGACTGCGCAGCAGACACCGAATGTGCATATTTTTTTATAGAAATAGTCTTCTTTATGATTTCTTGAGATGTATGTATAATATATAATTGTATTCTACTTTTAGTTATTATGTGGAATATGTATGTCACAGAAATGGCTAATGAGTTCTGTAGCGCAGTGAAAAGTTTCCCTAAATTCTAAAATCAAGAATCCCTAGTGTGCACCGCATGCACTTTGTGTGTAGATCTATGTGTAGAGCCCTAATTTGCACCGCGTGCATTAATGTATAGATCTATGTGTAGAGCAAAGATTCCTAGCACGGGTCTGGTCCCTAGTGGCAGCAAATCCATTCCTTCCCAGCAGGCCTCGTCGTCATGGCTGTAGTTGTTAGCCATCCATCAAAATCTCATCATACAATTCATCATGTAGCCAGTAGTGGAACCTATTGTGCGAAATGCCAACTTGGCATCAGGACCCCTCTTCGAGGATGGCGCGAAGTTCAGAGATAAATTCTCGCAACTGCACGAAATAGTTCAATTTGCACAGATGTAATCGTTATTGTGTGACCATCAAGCGTTTTCATTTGATAGCACTTTGTGCAAATGCTTAGCCTATCGAGATAGATATTTTTGAGACCGGGCTGGGGGCTAACAAATGCTAGACTTCCCTGTGCAGACTGGAAGAAATACTACTCCCAGACTCTCCTATGAGCAATAAGTTGAAGCAGAGCGACTGACGGACCCCGCCAGACGGGTATGCCCGAGGCCCGACATACTTTTACCGCCGCGGTCCACACTCGGTACCACATCAATCTTTTAAATTTCCACCATTCTTCCCCAGAACGGGAGAGCGGCCAGACAGGCCTCTCCATCCTCTCCAGCCCGTTTGGGATCTAAGAAGTCGAAATTACTTTGTAAACCGGGCACGCCAAGACTCCGTTGGAGCCCCCGGCTTTTCTTAGTCTTGTTATCCTAGCAGTGCCGGGTTAACGTCTTTCTAGCCGCCTGAACTTGACAAGGGAAGACAAGAAGTGGTCGCCAGGTGAATTAAGGCTGGAGCTTCAGTCTGTCCGCTAGTCGTCACCAGTCATTCAGCTTCACTCCATAGATCTCAATGCTGTGAATAAAGATGCATGGTTATACCTTTTATTATGTCATATTTACTGACATCGCCTCCTTTAGCGGGTATTGTTTGGATCACGATTCACGGTTTCACTTCAGACCTTTTCTAGGTCTGAAGGGTTGAAAACGTCTGTATCAGTGTTTTCGAACCCTGTAGAGCGTGTGTACATAATCGCACCACATCGGATGTTTGGTGGTCTCCTTTAAATGGCATATTAATACGATATTCCAAAATAGAGACATAGCAAGCAGTGTGGTGACAAAAGTGGCATCGCAATACTCTTGACCTCTTGTGTCAGGAATATTTAATCAAAATGGCAGCTCCAAGACGAGGACGAGGCTGCCGGAAAATATACTAGAGAGTCACGTGGTTTAGATGGCGCTCCGACAAAATCCACAAACGTACCTGCCAAGATTACATCGCTATGTACAAGGCTTTGGGACGTTTTCGTATTACATGAAATAACATAGCTCTCTCCTCTGCCATGCTGGCAACGATCCGATGCGTTGAAGTAGAATAAGAGGCACATTCCTGACAAGAAGCCAACGGTGGTGCCCTTTCAGTCTTTTCTTACACTTGTCCGCATTGCAGATTAAAACAATAAATCATTCCTTTGTGTTAACTAGCCAGTTTAAACTTTGGGCGGCAAATCTCTAGAACATTATAGAAAAAGCCGTCAGATTTCTTCTTTTCGGGTCAGTTTCGTCACCTTTCTTCATTTTTGACTCCACAGGGAGGGAACCCAAGACAGATGTAGGTTACGGAGCGGTTGGTGAGCGAGCCGCACCTTTTGTGTGGATGGAGTGATGGGAGTGATGTATTTACCAAGTCTTTCTTTTAGATACAAAGCATTTGCCTCCCTGGTTTGGCACAATATCGTCATATATGTGGCTTTACCAAAAGGACAATGTGAAGCAAAACATAAGACAAATTGGATGGAAAAAACTTCCTTTCTATAATCTATTGTGAACTGCAATCGATATTTATTGATAGTCAATTTTATGCACTGTGTAATCTATTGGCGCACTTCCTGTTTATTTTTACAAGTGTCATATGCCAAGCCAAAGAGCAATAAAAGCTGAATCTTTAAAAAAGCTCAACCTCCCACACAGGCCAAATGAAATTCAATATTGCATTATAGCTGTTGAATGTAATACCGTTGGAGGAATAGAACAACGACAACGACATACTATGTCAATGTCAAGTTTGTCAAATGCCATCATTACAATACGTACAATGTACACCTGACAGTATGGCAATTGCCTATACACTCTTGTCTTCCCAACGAAAGGGGCGTTGCCATCACCCTTTGACAGCAGAGCCCTGAGTCTAGTCTAACAGACTCGCGCCTGGCCAAATAGTAATAGGGGACTTAGGAGTAAAAGTAGTAGGAGTTAATTGGCCTAGGAGTGAACTGACTGTAGAAGACTGACTGAAATCCCATAGCAACTTATTTGTTCCTATTATTTGGCCAAAATTTCCTCTTTCGTCATCCCACTGACACGTCTGCTTGGAGACTACCCTGAGTCACCCCGCCTCCTACCAGGACATGACGGACGGCAGGCGAACCTCTGCGGTTTTGTGGTGGCGTGAACCTAGACATCTTCGGGGAGACACAGGAAGGAGAGGTGGTTGTTCCAGAGGTGTGAGTAATCCTTGACAAGTGGCCAAGTGTCCGGTGATCAGGAGGAACATCTCGCGCCTACCAGACGTTTCAAACGTCACGTAAGGACACTTTTGAATTAATTCGCCATGTACAGAATTGTATTTCATTTTGCCGTAAGGCCACACTGTCTTGATTTCTATGGATGACATCCTCTGGAGACCCCAAAACTAAAGCGTGAGGGCGGGGGGAAAACAGAAAGCTGCTAAACCACAGGAATAAATATTCAGTCTATTCTTTACCAGGCTTAGTTGAGCTGTAGAAGAGACACTTTGAATTCATTCGCCACGTACAGAATTGTATCTTTTTTGCCGTTAGGTCATGTTGATTTGATTTTATGGAAACCTCAAAATTGAATCGATTATGCGAATAAAAAGAATTGGCCAAAATAAAAACTTGCCTCCATTATGGAATCTATGTGATTAAGAAGGTTGAAAAATGAACAACATCATAGAGTATGATCACTATGGGTTATCAAACAATATGTTCTTGTTCTTTCGCATTGTCATCTTTGTCTCTAGAATTGACTTTCGAATTCTACATTAATGTCCGTCTTCTGATATTTTTGCAACTTACAGCATATAACGCGTGGACGAAATATGACTTAGAATTCATGCTCGCGCGGATGTCATCCATATAATCAAATAAACATGGCCTACTGTAATGTATTCCCACCTGCTAAATCATTCGTATTCTCTAGCTTGGTATCCATCTCCATATTTGGCTCTGTAAACCCTTTGTACCGGATAAGGCTAATATAGAAGGGGAATATGGATACTAGGCTATCTCTTGCCACAGAAGTACAGAGTTTGCCGCGACAGGTAAGAAAACAATGCATTGAATTTACACATTCAATGTAAATAGAATACCCTGCCCTTGAAGTGTTATGGACTTTCAAGAGTAGAATCATCAAAGACGATGCATTATCTTACTCGGAATGAATATTTTCTAGAAAGATCCTTAATATCTATTGCATCATTCTGTGCTTTTTTTTAAACCTACATACAGAAATTATAATTGTAATTCCTAAAAATCTGCCTGGGGAAATTTGGTGCTGACGTGACAATAGAGAAGAAGAAAAAGAGGACCGTTCGTTCCAGGACAAGATGGGGACAATTTGACACATTTTCTGGTCAGATGCAACTCGCGCCTATATACGAGCCGTGGAACTATAATAACCAGGTGTATGTGCTGGTGATTGCAAGGACACAAGTATTTTAGCACAGGGATTATATTAGTTTCACGCCCCATCGGAAGTTGCATGACGTTCTTGTCAGTCTATAGGCTTTACACCTGCATCCTGCATCACTAAGGATGGATCTCTTTCACTCAGGATCTAGCGGACGGTACGCTGAAAACGGCACTGGGCACTGAACTGTGTCCCGTGAGTCCACAACGCGATTTGTTAGTCGGCGAGTGACAAGTACAACAAACGCGCAATGGCTGGGTCCTTTGTCTTCACTTCCAAATGTTTGGGTCAAAGTTGACTGAATTAAAGTCTCGAATGCTCGTTGATTCTCCGGTATTCCAAACATATCAGACATTGTCAAGTATTTGGAAGGTCACTTGACTTCGCGTCTGGGGACGGGCCATTAAAGGCACGGGTGTATTTATGAAACAGCACTAACCGATTGGTAATTACTCTACAACCTCTGGTTTGGCTTATACAACACAGATGTCACACATGTCCATCGTCATCATTCTTTTTTTTGCTCCGAGAATAAGGCGCGCGTGCGTGCGATATAATTCTGTATTACACAGTAAATCAGGGGTGACATTGACAATTGTGTGGGATTGTAGAAGTACCGGATCACCACGGACACTGTGGCATTATGGGACTCTTTTGCAGCCAGGCTGGTGAGGTGATGGGTTTTGCACAACCTAAAGGTAGTATCTCACTGCACTTTGGGCACCGGTGCGGCACTGCGGGGTTCGTTCACGGCGGCACTGTTGTTATTTTGTATGACTTAGACATTGCGTAATACGTACAAGTATGACTTAGAAGACAACGAAATACACAAAACGTAAGAAAATTTGTTCTTTATCTCTGAAATTCGTTGAGTAATCTTTCGAACCACGCAGTGCCGCACCGGTGCCCCAAGTGCAGTGAGATACCACCTTAAGTCAGGATCTAGTCAGGCTCCGTCTGTTATGCCCACAGAGGGCCGAGCACGGCCAACAAAAAGCACTCTGTCCTCACCTGGCCGTACCGACCACTGGAACCGGCAGCTGCTGACCCCAAGTTCAAAGCTGTATATCCGGAGGTGGAAACTAATGTACCATCAAACAGGGCGCGACCATTCCGGAACGAAGGGGAACGGACCCAGCAATATCATACCAAATTTATGACACGCTAGACTCAATATGTTGACTTATTCATATCTATCAGATATTCATATATGTATGTTTATATGTACTGTAATTAGTTTATAGACCTTACGAAAGTCGCTGCACTTTTCTTGTGTCAATAAAGATTTCTACAAAATTTATGCCCCTTCAACTGTTTCATTTACACGATAATGTACAAATAAAATCATATGAAACATTTAGTTATTTATTGCTTCCAATCTATATTGAACTTAACATGTGGCAAAATTTTAACTGACAAGAAAATAAATTTCAATACAAAGTCCATCTTAGACTTTGTTCTCTTAATTAAACCATCGTCGCTTGCCTTTAAATGCATATTTGCATACGTGAATGCATGAGAACTTATACATGTATGTGCAAGGCAAGGCCACTTGACACAGGCTTCACTACAGCATACCTTTTTAAACAAGCACACAGGGTCACCCCTACTGTCGAACTTCTTTTACGTACGTGCAGAAGTCTGACGTCTCAAGCTAATGCCTGAAGCTCCTTAAAGACCCCCCCCCCCCACCCCCACCCCCGAAAATTCACGAAAATCTTTATTGGTATGTCTCCATCGAACGAAACATTGCGATAACGGCATTTGTATACAGTATCATCTATATATATCATCCAGTTGTTGATTATGCATTGTAATAGTTATATACCCCAAACGTTGACAGTCCAGGCGAATTCGTTCGGAAGTGTAAAGAATGAGTGGTGGTAGGCCTAGTCGCGCTCCTCTTGAGGCTCTTGCCAAAACGTGCACTTGAACCCCCCATAAGACACTGTTACCTCCGAGGCAAGACAGGCATGCAGCGGCATTGTTTTGTAAACTGCCCCGTGGCTAGCTCCATCAAAAGATGGACCCGAAAAACCCTCGTCTGATACTTCAGATCCAGCCTCTTGTTTGTTTTCGCCGGGATCTCAGGCCATTGAAACTTTCCCCCAACCTGTTACTCCGGTCGCATTCAATCTCCTCCGTATTTACCCTTCGAGACAAAGTACAAACTGTTTCTTTTCTGTGGTGTTTACCTTGATAATTACCAGCAACACCTGTTGACCACACCTAGCGGTATCAAAGCACAGCTTTGTTTCCACTGTGACCCCGGGAGAAACAGGAGACATATGGGCAGCACCCGTGCCGGGCTCTAAAGGCCCGACTCCCGCTGAATGAATGGGCACGAACTGCAGATCAGCCGGTGGATCCCAGATAGATACTGGGACTGGTTACGTGCCCTCACTCTGCGCAAAAGCTGAGAAAGACTGGAGAAAAAAAAAGAATGGAAAAAAAAGACTGGAGAAAAGAATACAGACAATGCTTGTGCACTTATCGTCTGATAGCGGGCGAAAAAAGTGTGGGAGATACTCAGATAGTAACTTAGTAGGTTTGAAGCTTGAACGTCTGTCAACCTTAAGGTCGTTAATATTCTTAAGCCGTTCTGCTAAGTGCTGAAGACTGTTTGGCGAATAAATAACACGTAACTGACCGGGGGAAGGCCAAGTTACTCCTTGCCCATCATGTTTTGGTAGATCCGCGCAGCTGGCCTCAAGGCTATTAGAATCACCCCCAAATATACGTACAACGTCATTAATTGCAAAACGCTTTCTCTTTCGCGAAACGGGACACCTTTGCCCATTCACTGCGAGGGGGAACTCGGCGAGAACACATGCAGACATAAATAGAACACTTTTCCTTCACAACAAACCCCTTTGTGGCGGCCGCAGAAGCAGACAGTGATTTATGTGTAGGTGAGTCCGAGGAGCCACTTGAATATCGGATTAGTGAAAGATTATCCCTCCGGACTACTTAACACAGAGTGGCAAA
The DNA here is from genome assembly GCF_000003815.2 of Branchiostoma floridae. Lineage (NCBI taxonomy): Eukaryota > Metazoa > Chordata > Leptocardii > Amphioxiformes > Branchiostomatidae > Branchiostoma > Branchiostoma floridae. The sequence continues at coordinate 13,484,123 of NC_049986.1, read as the reverse complement.
CGTTACTATTATACCCTGCTGTCGGTGGAAAGACAAATTACCAGTGTGCCAGTGTTGCCTAGGACACTAATGAGACAAAACAGCCAATCGCATGTCTTGAAAATAGTGTCCCGTCGGCACAGGTATTATCACCAATGGCAATGCAAAATCAAGGAATGTCTAATCGGAACCACGTCGGGGCAAAATGTCAGAAAGGTTGGCCATCCTGTCTGTTCCTGAGTGTTCCTATCTGTGACGTAAAACAGATTGACGCCATGCACTGTGGGACAGGTAACCTCTGGGCACATAACAATCCTGACATCCCAGGACATCAGATGATCAAATGATGATCAATGATCAATACTACGTGGCGATTATACGCTCCGCCCCCTTATACAAAATGTACTCGTCCTTACTCTGCCCACTGTGACTACAATTAATGCAGAGCGACCGAAGGTACGTAAAACTAGTTGTTTGTCATCTTGAAATTATAGCTTGTTAGCACTGGTCGAAAGTACATTAATCATGGTCAAAGTCTTTTACATCCTGTCGGACTATCACCGTATAACATCATTTATAGCTCCATCTAGCGGCCAGGAGGGGCCACCGTAATTCAAACAAGGAGGAATGCATTTTGTGATGAGCCATTTAATGTTATGATGATAAGATAAAGACAAACTAGTTTACATAACTTAAGGTAATAAAATATTTTGTCGTCATCATCATCCCCTCGTGCAGAGAATAATTTCGCATCACTCTGTAACGAACTACTGAAGTTTACTGCAAGTTCTATCTCGAGAACTTATTCCTCTGTATCGTCTTTCTGATCTCTGCACGACTTTCCACTGCCCTCAAAGTTAAAGCGAAACAGGTAACGTTAACCACTTGACTTGCCCTGTCTGGATTGAGGAGACGTTGACTTTGGGTCTATCTTTTCTTCTCAATTCGAATGAACGCACAAACTGAACGCCATGAAACATACTAGTTGGCGGGTTACATATGGTGTTAGTGCTGATGTTGATCAATACTCGGGCCAAAATTAGAAACGCCCGAACTCACAAACAAGGTCACCTCAGGTCGTTCTGCAGGTTGCGGAAGGACAACCAATTCACCCCCTACCTACGCCGTTGACGATAGTCACTATGCTCAGTCCTAAATGATCCTAATGTATACCACTAAACTCGACAAACTTATGTTCTAGTCGTAGTTTAGATTTAAGATTAGAGACTACAGCGGAATCTAGTCATATCTAGATGGATTCCTCAGGACGAAGTGTGGACTGTCTTTCCTGTCATGTGTTTTTCATCATCACCATGCAAGACGAAACAGGTAGACGTCTAGAGGCAGCGAGGCTAAGAATAACTTACAGCGTTCCATTCATCCCGAGACTAATCAGTATCATGAAGCAAGCAGTCATTGGTCCACAGTTCCCTGTTGTTTTAGACTCAACAACATCACAACTTCAAGTCTAAACAGTACTAGATGCATGGCGAAGGTCATTCAATGACAAGCAAGAAAAGGTTACAGTCAATCGATAAATTGAGGGCCACTTCTGAGCCTGGTTGTGTTCATTGAGTCTCGACAGGTCGACTATCCAGGGGAAAGTATCATATGCTAGGGATTATCAGCGCTGTCACCAGCGCAGCTATACTTTCATCCCGGCTAATCCTCACCATACCACACCGTCTCACTCCAGCAACAACACATCACAACAGGACCAGATAGCAGTCTCCAGAGGCCATGGTTTAAGTGCGACACGGGGCATGAAATCACTTAAATCGCAAGACAAACAAGAGTTCGAAGACCTCATGCCTTCAAGATATTCGGTAATCTCCAAGCAGATCCTACAATGGCATAAGATAGTACCAAACTAGCCAAGGAGAATAGTCAGCCAAGAGGTGTCCATTTGCCATGTAGAGCCTTTGTAGATTCTTTCTTGTCTTGCCTCATTGATTATGCAAATAAGGCTATAATCCATTTTGTTCATAACAATTTGCATGCTATTGTGTGCATTTACCCTTTGTTTTAGTTATCCTCTTACAAGTATTTTTTACAAAAACGCCCCTGCTGTTCCGGGGGAGGATGCTAGGAGGCCCCAACCTACATAATGTCTTCCTTGCCACAAAAATTAAGACTATATAGCGTGTCTAGGATAAGAGAAACAAAACTGGAAGCCCTGTTGCAGTACCAAGGTCACACACCAGTGCCCCCCCCCCCATCGACCTTGACCTCCGTCTTCCTAACCCCTACCCACATGCCAAATATCATCACAATACATCCAAATGTTTTAAAGTTACTGTGCCCAAAAATATCCGGAAACAAACAGGCAGGCAGGCAGACAGACAGACACACCAAAAACAATACAACTGCGCCTCCATTTATCATGGAGGTAATTATTGTCGTGGATTACTCTATGTTTTAAGAGTCTTCATAGTATTGAAAGAAGAGGGGCCGCTATGATAAAGCTAGATTACGAATTGACCATGGAAAACCATGGCGTTTGTGCAACATACAGAGAATAATTTTTTTCATGGATCCTCCCCTTCCACGTCTTTATACCCATTCCTCTGATACCCATTACAGGTGCATGGGGAAGGGGAAGATTCTGCCAATAGATACCGATGAACGTTACTCTCCAGGTCCCATTGATGGGGTACAGACTTAGGACGTCTGTACCCCATCAAATCATCAATGAGGCCTGGGGAGTACATGCAGTAGCATCGCTGATTTCAGCAAAGCCAACATCATCAGTACTCCAGCTCCATCTAACTCGTACCCCACCCTGCGTATCCAATGTCAGACCGACCGTTCCCTGCAAGAGTTGGAGAAAGCTTCCGCCAACCCCGGTGAACCCGCACCAAATGCACGGGTTCACACAAAACTCCTTACAAGGAAATTGTTTGCAAACTGAGTTTCGGAGTTTGCAGAGCGATGGCCTTGTTCCGCAAGGTACATAAAGAACATGGCTGCCTCTGTGTTAGCGACACAATGTAAGCCATTATAAATGGAGACTGATAGTACATTATCACAAAGGCTTTATTGTAGGACAGACTAATAGTATCTATTAAATAGAACGATTGACGGAGAGGGCACTAACATAAACATTTTTTTTTCAAAATGATTGGGGTTTTCCGGAAATTTGTACGTATGGGGCAAGGACGGCAGAATTAGTTTCCAATTCGTTCATTCCGTTCATTAATTGCAAATGTCTGTACACGTATAAAGCTGCGGAGAAGACGACCTTACATCAGTCAAAGCTAACACAGCATGGCATCAACAAGAGACCAGTCCTCATGGAGAGATGTCAGCCACCCGTTTCCGACATGCCGCGTATTTAATTTACATCGTCGGTAGTTTACACTTGTAGATGAATCATATCGATTACAGAATCCATTGGCATTTCACTCATGCCCCCGTACCAGTCGGCTCAGGAAAAGGCGGTGAACCTTATAGGACAGTACCAGTATTTGGTAAGGACCATTTGCTCGTCTGATTACTTTGACTGACACATCCTGTGGGCAGCTCAAAGAACCTGAATGCCATCTTGACTGAGTTTGCTGACCTTTGCGATATTCCCTTATAACTGAGATGTCACCACATATGGCACGATGGGCCGTCAAAACGTTTGTTGTCTTTGCAGACGACCGTCCTAGCACCCGTAGCCCTGTGTTTATTTGTTACCTAAACAGACCAACAGGACGTCGGCTAAACAAGCTCTATCAGAACTACTGGTCCCTCCTCTCTGAAGGTATTCAAAGTAGGGAACTAACAGACAAGCACAGCTGTTTTGAACAAATCGTCTCAAAACTTGTGATTCAACTTCTTGGCTCGTTGGGCTTTTCCCGTCTGATCCCTCTGTCTGCCTCATTTACAAACAGGGTAGCTGCCATCCACTGCACTACACGTCGCTTTGGTCAGTTGCTTCATCACTCTCGCGTTGCTAAGTAACTCGAGCTGGAGGAAATTACCGTTAGGTGCTGTCACCTTTGTCATGTACAGAGACTCAGGCTTATGATATTAAGAAGCTTAAGACCCGAAAGCTGATTTTTCCTAATACCGACCTTGAAGACAATAAGCGCCGCCTAGAGGTTCTTTTAATAGATCACTGAAGGGCCTTCGATAAAGAATCCGGTTAGAAGAGCGCATGTCTCCCATCTGGCAGCATCTAGCGGTGACCGCAAACCCTTCAAGTGTTTGTTGACTGTCTGCCTCGGTGTTGCTGGCCGTAAACTTTCTCCCTTACCCGAGCGGTGGTAGATGGCACAAAACTTGTAACAAAAACACAGCTGTTTGATAAACAGAGACATAGCAATCTGTTGGCACGTTTTGCTGGGAGTACGAGATGTTGTTGTGATGTTTATACTGGAAACAAGTACACAGACACCGATCGGCCCCTGTCCCGCTCTCCGTGGTTTCACAGAGTGAACACCTTGATGGACATCACACAACTGGATTGCCACAACAGCATTGGCGATGTTCAAGTAGGTAGACCGCTATCACCGCGTTGTTTAGGTTTAAACAAACACTTGACACGCTGTCAACCTCGCCACATTTACTCCACACCATTATATTGTAACATATATAGTTGCATTGTGGTTCACGTTCCCATCCAGTAAAGTGCACATCAACTACCAGACAAGGCATCACGAGCAGGCATCACATAACATTTGGGGTCACACAAAAAAAGGACACTTTACATAATGACTATTGACCATTAATTTTCCACGATGAAGACCTGAAACACAAACAGATGAAGAAGTAAGGCAATTACATCAGGCTTATTGTCGAAAAGTCCCAAGCGTACTCGAGACTGTTGCCGTACCTCACTTTCATTTAACTGGACCGAATCTCTTCCTTTCAAGTTGATACACCCGATCCCTCGATCTCGGAATCCCGAAGTTAAGCAACGTGCAGTCGGACCAGTACTTGGATGGGAGACCACCAAGGAAGACTGGATGCTATAGCCGGGTCATACCTTAACTTTAAAATGGTACATACTTCTTTCTCTACCAAGAGGAAGATTATGGAAGCTAAACACCCCACACTAACAGTGGAATAGCACCCTACTGTCGCGCTTGCATCTATGTGTGGCTCAGGGCTTTGAAGCAGAGATGGGCGCCGGGTCTGATGCATCTTCTCTAAGGAGTTTAATCCCCTTGTTCTGATGTATGGGCAACTTCAGCCTAGCTTTCTCATTTCAGGTACATGTACCATAAAATTATGAACGATGACGAAACAAACATAATGAAAATGATGAAAGCAATAAAATCTCTATTGCTTTACAATTTTTAAATAATCAGTTGTTTTTTTCTTTACAACACTCTCCGAAAACTCTCGTGCACAAAATAGTATTTTACTTTGTGTTGTGTAAATAACGTATTCATACCGATCATGTAATCAAATGACTGAAGGATGTTTAATTTGATTCTAGGACTGATTTTAACCAGGATTGGTAGATATATTGTATTTCAAACTAATGATCGGAGTAAATTGTCATTCTGTGATAACCTACACATTTAATGATAATTTACTCATCATTTATGCCTATCCCTAAATTGTTTACTCGCAAAAATCAGTTAGACTGACCTTAACCATTGCCGATCGGTAAATGATAGAGAATGGGTGACTGAGTTACGCATTTCTACAGTTACTACCACCCCACACACGGAACGCATGTTGCTCATTCAGTACACATGCAAGGCCAAACACAAATTAAAAGATGAAAGTGGAGATCAACAGTGTCATATTTACAACCCTGACCCCAGACTTGAAGATTAATTGTCTCTTACTCGCTTCTTGCCTCCAATTTCATGCACAAAGGACATTACAGGACCGCCATAGACAAGGTCGAACGAGTCGTCTACTAGCTAGGAATACGTTTTTGGCAAACTCTATCAATGACACCAACCCGTGAGTGAGTAATTACTAAAAGGTGGGTTCAGAAGACTCAATCATGATCCGATTCCAAGGTAGATCGTATAACGTTATGAAGGAGATAGTATCGTGATAGTATCGAAGACTAGACGTGATTCCGTAAATTTAAGAGTTTTCTTTCATTTTGCTACAATGACATTTGTGCAAATACAGTTCGCTGCATCTTGCAAAAGTCACACTGCTATGTGCTAATGAGTAATGTGCTATATCTTATGATTATGTATGATGTAATCATATCTGCTTGACATATGTTTGAAAGTTGAAGGTACGTTGTGAAATGAGCCCACAGGCAGTAAAAGTATGCGGTAATTAACCAACATTGATGGCTATCATAAACGAAATTTATGCAAATCACTACTGCCATACCAGCCTCAATTAACATGCTGTCATTTCAATTGGTTAATATAGAACAACAGAGACTTACCACATGCAGCAAATGAAGATTTTAATAACCGTTGAGGGAGTCCCGGACATTAGACTTTAGATTTAGCAAACTAATGTTACCTTCGTTATAAAGCACTAGCCTCAACGGACATGTTGCCATTTCTATTGGCCGCATCTGCAAGCTGGAACATGTATCAGTAAGATGAAGACATAAAGGGTCTGAACTGTAATCCAACGCCGACTCCAACTGATGACTGTAACATATTTTTAACTCACCTTTCTACATAACCCATGTTACATGGGTGCTCCCGCTGACTCCTAGCATGTCAGTCGTCAGCTTGCTATTGCCAGCTGAGTATCAGAACATGTTTATTCCACAGAAATCTTGGCACAGCAGCATGATGCCATGCTTAGTTGATCTTGGTTCCAACATTCTCGACGGTGGTCATACTCCCCCAAAGTGTATCCAAGGGCACCATTACTGGAATTAGGCCATACATGTAACTTTTGTCTCGTGGAGGGCGGGGTCACGAGTCTTAGGCCAGATTCCAAAACTCAGTTCAGTTCAACCTTGGCACAGTCGTCGGGAGAGCTTGAACATTGCTGTATAAAGAAGGATACAAGTATTGTTCATACAAATGCTCACCACAAGCATAAGACTATCCGTTGACTTTCTTCTCTCACACTTCTCATTTTTCTTTACACTTAAAATTACAGTTTCACAGTTACAGGCAGACTTGAGCATCTGAATCGTTAGGTCATTTGTCGAATTGTAGCTCTTCAATCAAATCACAAAGCCCCCGAACAAAGGCGTCATGTGCGGAAATGGGATGTTTGAAATCATATTTTGCATGGGTTGTCGAAGTGCTATTAAATTTGACAAAGTTGCAGCTTACTTGTTGCCATCCCAGTTACGAACGTTGGGTATCTTTCATTATTTTACAGGGGGTTTGAGTGTTTTGATATATTGATATTTGAATGTTGTTGGATCAACTTAAGCCAGATTTGCTTATATTTCTACACAACAATATGAAATAAGTTGAAACATCTTTTTCGTATGTTAGGTTTATGTTTCGCGTTTCTTATATCAAAATATTGTAATACACCTCTTTACCGCGAAGTGAAACCGTAATGGTACATCCCAACTAGACTGCCAGCGCCGTGACCTTTCTGGCAAAGTTCACGGAGACTAGACAACGTTTGAAACCGTATTTCGCTAGGAGTTCGACAAGAACTGTCGATTTCATATACATTGATGTGGAGTAGAGTCCTGACCCGACAAGTTACGCTTTGTAGAAAGTTTCTGGGTGTCCCAGTTTTGCGAAGAATTCTTATCCCTGAAAAGTCTCTCACCCCTTTCCGTGAAGTGGGAGGGTCCACCGGTAAAATGGCGGCTAACTTTGAGCTGGTTTGCTCCGCGAAGGCAAACGGAGTCATTCCTGTCGACAAATATCGCTCCAATGCGACAGGACTTACCGTGTGCATAGCTCAGGTCGAGGGGCCACTCGTAAAGGGATATTTCTGCCTTGGTGAGGATTTGATTTGAACATATGTCGTGATGATGATGTGGGGAGGGGGGCGGCATGGCCAGATATGACATGCAGTTTCCGTGGAAACGTTTTTGTGTATCAAGAAGTGTCCGCAGGGACTGGGAATGGAAAAGAAAATAGCTGTCTTCGTGCTCAAACTAAAAGTGTATATAGCTTAGCTTTGATTGCAAATGCTTCCGTTTCTAAGAACAAATTCAATTCTCTCATACCGGGGTATTACCTGGTTCTTTTGAAAATTATAAACAGGTGAAAAAATTGTTGGCGTTCTGGCTATAATTTTGTTCTCGTTCCCACCAGATGACCTGATAAGTTTTTCATATATTTATTTGTTATATTTGTGTGTGAAATTGCCTAGTTAAGATTCTATTTGTACTGGTCTTGAATCTTGATGCATGTATCCTTTCAAAATCCTTTGTTATTATGGTGAGAATGCTAGGTGGGAATTACGTGGAACAATACTTTGAATACATAATTGCGACCACACCCACCATTTTGTACTTGCTTTAACTTATTGATTGCAGGCCTGTTTTTATTCATCATTGTGTAATGCTGTATTTGGCCAATACTAGACCAGTATATGTGATCCTAAAGACAACCAGTGCTTTAGATGCAAACATTTTAGAGTTATTTTTTCAATGAAATTTTGAATATGTAACGTTATATTTTTTAGCTACGGAGGCCCATGATGATGATGGCTTACCTCACACATTGGAACATCTGGTCTTCATGGGAAGTGAAGACTATCCATATAAGGTAAACAAACTTTACACAGATCAGACTGCTTTAAAATTTCAGTACTCCTAGTCTGACTTATGTATGACTGTGATTTAATATAGATCATTTTTAGATGCATATTTCTTTTGGATTACAGTACAGAAGCTCTATTATATATTTTAAAAGACCAGATATTGTAAAAATGACTAATTGGGTGTTGCTCAGTACTTATCCAGATCAAGATTAAGATCTTGATTTCATCATTGATTCTGAGTCTCGATTCTGATTAAAATTAAGTTATGATTTTATTTGTCTACCTTAAGGGAGTGTTGGATCTGTTGGCCAACAGATGTCTGGCTCAGGGCACCAATGCCTGGACAGACACTGACCACACAGCCTACACTGTAACTACTGCAGGCAGTCAGGGCTTCCTCAACCTGCTACCCATCTACCTGGACCATGTGCTGTACCCAACACTTACGGTAGGGGGAGCTACTGTGTCTTAGGCCCAATCTACACACAGTTTTTACCGATATCTGTGGAGATGTCGGGAGGGATCTAGAACGTAGGGGGCTGGACACCCATGGCGCTTGCAGTCATAAACATATAGTGCGATTTTCAAAATGGCGTTATATGCTAATGAGCCTTCCAGAAGTCGGGAAGCATCTACACGCCCGCAAAGCTGTCGGGGACCCCTGCTAAGCTATCGGTAAGGTATCGTACGAATGGTCCGGACCTTTCGGGAGAAATTTTCCCGATATCGTAATGGCGATGTAGTAGTTCCATCTAGACGATGAAAGAAAGCTGTCGGCGAGAGGTTGTAGGCTCGCCCATATCGGGAAAAACTGTGTGTAGATCGTGCCTTAATCTGTCTGTTGCCTTTTAATTAATTACAGTAGTTTACCGCAGTAACCGCACACATCTGTTAATTGCACGGAATCTCAAAATCCCAAACTAGTGCGATCCAGCTGGATAACTTTGCATCAATTGTTGCATCATCTGTATAATTGCACAAAACATGTTGGCAAATAGGGTGTGCAATTAATCAGCTTCTACTGTAGTTTTAGTTAATTTTTGGTCTACTTTTGGCTCACATTTAGGTAGCTATTCTTACAGTGGTCAGGAGAAAAATCTTAACAAACAAATCACTATACAATATCAGTGCAGCATAGTCATACTGAGAAACAGATGCAATTTGTTTGTCATTACTCAATGTGCAGTAGGCTAATGTACTGAAATGGGATGTATCATAGTATATAGAACTTGTTGATTAGCAGGAGTAAGAATAACCTTGTAATACGATGGATTTAGTTGTTAAACACATCTTATTATTCACCAAGTCCATCAATAAGACTTAGCAACTCTTTGTGCTTGAATTGTATATTTCACCGTGGTCACACATCAAGCTGCCATCAAGCCCCCTCATCTATGTGCAAGCACGTCTAACCCCCACAGGATGGGGAACAACAGACGTTAAACCGGATAGTGAGTGTGTGTGTGTGGTTTACTGGTTATGCAATAAAAATGTAAGAAACTTATTGGTACAGGATTCAGCATACATCACAGAGGTTCACCATGTGAATGGTGAGGGTGAGGACGCAGGTGTGGTGTACTGTGAGATGCAGGCACGTGAGAACACCGGGGAGAGTAGGACCTACCTGGAGATGCTCAGGAGCATGTACCCAGGACACTGTGGGTACAAGGTCAGACAACTCTTCAGTTGATTGTATGTATGCGCAAAACAGGAGATGGTTGAATCAAAATAGAGTGTACCAAGAAGATAGGAAAGAAGCCAAATGGAAAGTAATTTTATTTTTGGTCTTACCAATTTTTTTCCCCTCACTTTTTGTATTTTGTTGTTGTTGGACAAATAGTATAAACATTTACGGCCCTTTTCACCAGAAATGAAGAGAAAAGAATTGTACATAAGAGCTCACATGAATGAAACCACATCATACTAGTGTTCACAAGTTGTTGTGAATTGGATTCTGATATATGGATGATAATCCTGCCATGGCTTCTGTTTCTCATCAGTCTGAGACTGGAGGAATGTTGGAGAACCTCAGGACCAGCACCTCACACAAAAAGGTATGTGTTACAGAGGTTCAGATTTGGTCCTCAGATTGCATTTTTTTAAAACAGGCCAGTTTGAAAATATAGTACATGTACTATGTTAATATTTCTATTGTCAGAACGACTAATGTCTTATTCAAAATGACTGCACGTCCATGGAATCAGTAACTTCCTTTTATCTTTAAGATGTCTACTTTCTATTTCAATGTCTTTTTTGCAGGTTGTTAACTACCACAAGGCTTTCTACCGCCCAGAGAACCTGTACCTGGTCATCACAGGACAGGTGAAGGCATCAGATGTCTTCCAGGTGCTGGGGCCTTTTGAGGAGAAAATCCTGTCCAAGGTATGGAACACAGCATTATTGTGAATTCGGTAACAAGTAAGCTCTAACATATCATTTATCAGACATGTATTTTGAATTAATGGTTGAACAGGGATACAAAAATATATGATAAGAATGTTTTGCCAACTGACCAGATATGTTGTCAGCTGAGGACTTTGAATCGTATCCAATCCGTAGGCACATGAACTTTCAAAATTGCACTTCAACAGCAAGTTGACAGGTGGCATTGCTTACAAATGTACATCTACCATACAAACATTGCTGGAAGACAGGTTGCTCCTTTCCTTACACATGGTTCAGTCAGAATGAGCGATGCTTGTAATCAAGGTTAAAATTCACGACTAATAGTTCCTAGTGCTAGTGTCATGTACTTTAGACGTACTAATGTACATTTAACCGATCTAACCGGCAATGTTCCTCCTGTAGGGTGGTCTCCCTCCCTACAAGCGCCCCTGGCAGAACCCCATCCCTCCCCTGCCTGCCTCCGTCACCCACACTGTGCAGTACCCTAGTGATGACGAGGCTAATGGGATGGTCAGGATGGCCTGGAGGGGACCAAAATCAGATGTAAGTCAGTCTTACTGTCCAACACAGACATTAGATGTTTGTTATCTGTTATTGTTGCTTGCAGGCAAACTCTCCCAGTCTCCCTGCAAGACAAATTGCCAGTGTGCTTATCTAAGAAGACCTGCCTTGGCTACAAGCAGATACTATGCTGGCCCTGGCCAAAAGTCTGGTTTTACAGGGTAGTTATCTGTACCTGATTGTGTGATTGAAGCAACTGTTTAAATTCAAACAAGGACTTTTTGCCTACCTTTGTCAACCAAACAACCAATACATATCTAATGCCAGAATGCTACCTTACCAGGGAGGAGATTTAACTGGAAATCTTATGAATTTTGCATTTCTTCTGACAGATGTGTTGATTGTTAAAATATTTTGACCTACCATTTTTTATGTGTGTTGTAAGGAATTTAGAAGTGCGCATGAGTGACCTAGATACAGAGGAAAGACTCACTCATTCTGTAGGACAGAGGAAGGTCCATGTCCTGTGTTAGTGTTAGTGGGAAGCATACTTCAAGACTCAGCCTCCTGACATGTGTGTTGTGGATACCTGTGCCTGTAGCAGCTGTATGACATCCCAGCTATAGCCACCATGCTGGAGTACATGTTTATGTGTGTGTTGTGGATACCTGTGCCTGTAGGAGCTGTATGACATCCCAGCTATAGCCACCATGCTGGAGTACATGTTTATGTGTGTGTTGTGGATACCTGTGTCTGTAGGAGCTGTATGACATCCCAGCTATAGCCACCATGCTGGAGTACATGTTTATGTGTGTGTTGTGGATACCTGTGTCTGTAGGAGCTGTATGACATCCCAGCTATAGCCACCATGCTGGAGTACATGTTTATGTGTGTGTTGTGGATACCTGTGTCTGTAGGAGCTGTATGACATCCCAGCTATAGCCACCATGCTGGAGTACATGTTTATGTGTGTGTTGTGGATACCTGTGCCTGTAGGAGCTGTATGACATCCCAGCTATAGCCACCATGCTGGAGTACATGTTTATGTGTGTGTTGTGGATACCTGTGTCTGTAGGAGCTGTATGACATCCCAGCTACCATGCTGGAGTACATGTTTATGTGTGTGTTGTGGATACCTGTGTCTGTAGGAGCTGTATGACATCCCAGCTATAGCCACCATGCTGGAGTACATGTTTATGTGTGTGTTGTGGATACCTGTTCCTGTAGGAGCTGTATGACATCCCAGCTATAGCCACTATGCTGGAGTACATGTTTATGTGTGTGTTGTGGATACCTGTGCCTGTAGGAGCTGTATCATATCCCAGCTATAGCCACCATGCTGGAGTACATGACAGACACAGCCATCGCACCACTGCAGAGGGAACTGGTGGAGACAGAGGACCCTTACTGTAACAGGGTATGTGGTTCAGCTGTTTGAATGTCATGCTTTTTTGGATCACAATCATTACTTTAGTGATGTTGAAAATAGGGGTGGGTACGGGTACAGAAAATTCAGTTACATGTCCGGTTCAGGTCCAAAGGGTCAGATGCAGGTCGGGACCTGAACCTGGACCCGATTGTCTATAAATTTGAAACTTGGGAATAGACAATACTCAAAACAATATGAATGGTCCATTTTACTACAAAGGAATCTATTTGGTGCAGTATCCGACTTCAGGTCCAGTCAAAAAATGGACCAGTGCAACAAGAAATAACTTGTTTGTACCAATTCACTGTACCAGTACCCACCCCTAGTTGAAATACAGTTATGAATCTTTTTTATTCTGCAATCTACAGGAGCAAGCTGTAGAGAGTTAGTGATTCATTGATTTAGTGATTAAGAGATTGATTGAGTGACATGTGAGCCATATGTGAAGTCTCTGTTCCATTTGTTTCAATGCTCATTGATAAATGTTTATGTAATTTCAGGTGTCCCACAGTCTGATAGAGAATGCAGAATGCTGTGTGTACTTACACCTCAGTAACGTACCCAGCGCCAAACTCAGGGTCCTCAAGGACAAGTAAGCTGTGTGCATTGTTTTGCAGTTTGAATATGAATCTTATAAGACACTGAAAAACAAAACATGTGCTTTCTAGCTCCAGTCCAACTTTTAGTTTACTTTGAATGACAGCAAATCAACTACATGAATACATCTCCACAGTGGAGTTTATGGAGTATGTGGCTCAGATAATATCAACATCTCAGGCCGTTACATTTACACCACAAAATAGTTGTGTATAACAAAAATACCTTTGAGGCCAAAAATAGATATTTACCAAGTTGCCAAAAGTAATAACAAACTACCACTGGATAACACATTCAGCACCACTGGACAACACTTTGAGCACCACTGGATAACACATTCAGCACCACTGGATAACACATTCAGTACCACTGGATAACACATTCAGCACCACTGGATAACACATTCAGCACCACTGGATAACACATTCAGTACCACTGGATAACACATTCAGCACCACTGGATAACACATTCAGCACCACTGGATAACACATTCAGCACCAAGGACAAAGCCAGTTTGCAAGAGTGCTGTTGAATTTTCAGTCATACACTTCTGATAGTGTGACTTCTTTTGATGTACAGCCTGTAGAACAGAGTGCTAAGCCTATACCAATGCTTATATCAATGTTATCTCATTACAGAGTCTTGTCAGTTCTGAAAGGCATAGCGGATGGTACTGAGAAGTTGGACATGGAGCGGATGGGTACTGTTGTACACAGGCAGATCCTACAGGCCTTAAACCATGTATGTTAAATGCTTTACTGCAGCAACTATCTTTACACATTATCCCTCTTTACTATAGACCTTAGAGTATATTACAATTGTTTGGAAATATGCAGTGTAATAAATATAGATATAAACAAAGATTGCTGTCGAAGTCATTCATGTTGGACCAAATAAAAAATCTCAAAAATTGTAACACAGTGAGAGTGCCCAATTTTTCACATAGCTGCTCCTAGATAGCTGTCCAGTGTTAAATTTTACTGTTCAGTCCCTTGCCAAAAAATGAGAATGCTTGTGAATTAGTATTGCTTACCTGTTAGTGATCAATACCATGTTTAGAAAGTCAAATGATAGATGTGTATATCTGATGAAACTCACACATGTCTGTTTCACTACAGATAGAGGACCAACCCCACGACACAGTGGCTTTCCACTGCATTGGAGACTTCCTATATGGGACCAGTAATGAACAGGTTAGCATTACATCTGATTGGTTACTCATTACATATGTTTATGTACCTGTAATTGCTAACATTCGAATCCTTCCAATAAAATGTCAGATTGTCTGGGTATTTGATGCATGTCTATATGAAAGTGTTACTTGAGAAATTGACTTTATCAGTGTTTTGCATTTGTACATACATGTATTCTTCATGTATTTTATTCTATTACTGAAACTGAATTGTTCACTAAGTAGTCTTTGTACAGTATGTTTCAAATTTCTCTATGTGATTCGAAGTGACCATCTTAATGTCCATAGATGACTGAGCGGCTGAACAACATCAACTACTACCGCAGGCTGGCCAAGGAGCCGCTGGAGTTCTGGACTAACCTGCTGAAGAAATATTTCACTCAGGCTTCACTTGTTACTGTAAATCATTTCATTTTATTTGCACTTGCATCTTAAGGTAAAGTTGAAACTGTTCTTTTGTCTAATGTTCTTTTAAGACCTGGCTTTATGTCACGGTGAACTTACTTTGATACTTGATGAGGTCTCCTCAACTTTACGTCAAGTGACCTGCATCAATGTTTTGTTGTGTCTTCTGCACTATCCTTCTCCACTCACTGTGGTCTTGAGCCAGTGTTTACAGATTTTGCAACTGGTATTTTGAAAGAATACAAAAAAAAATACTGTTCTGCCTTTTACCAAGACAAATATTGAGATAATGCTGCAACTTCAGCAATCTAGATTTATTTGAAAAATCATTTGCACCAACCTTGTCTTAATCTTGTCTTACTTTTAATTCCTCTTGCACTACTAAGTATCTAAACTTTGTCTTTACCTTCTTTACATTGTTAGGGTTTAAAACCTGTACCACAAGATCTATGATGGAAGATAGTGGATACTCTCTCTTTCTTTTAAAACTGTCTGACTCTTTCCAAAATTAAATTCCAAAATTGCTTGACTGTCTGCTATTTGGCATACAAAAAAGCTTTCCTCCCTGTTACCTGCACAGATCATTAAGGCGGCGGCTGTGGTTTCATGAAAGAATTGCTGTTATCTGTACAGATCATAGGAGAGCCCAGCACAGACATGAGGGATGACATGGCAGAGGAGGAGAAGCAGAGAATAGAGGGACAGAGAGAAGAGCTGGGGGAGGAGGGACTTCGTAAGATGGAGAAGATGTTGGACAAGGCTACAGAAGACAATGAGGTCTAGAACCTGAGGCAATAGTTTTCTAAACAAATCTGTTTCCAAGTTGTAATAATTTAAAGATTTTATTTCTATCTAGAGGAAATGTCGCATATAGGGATTGATGGTGAAATCTTTCTAATTGTAGTAACACAACTGTCAGTCATTATATAGAGATGCATACAACATGTTATATTTGTTGAAAACATTTAAGTTTCAAAAAGTCTTAGTATTCATATTTGCCTTTTTAATACTTTTATACAACTCAGTTTGCAATAGTTCCATACATAGTTCCTAATTTGGAAAAACATTGCCTCTCCTATCTTCAGAAAGAGGCTCCTTTAGAGATGTTGAGCAGCCTGGATGTGCCTGACACAGACACTATCCAGTTCCACCCCATTAAGACAGCCAGCACACACGACAAGAATGCCAGGAACAGGATCCCCCAGTTCCCCCTGGACGGCCTCCCATTCACCTTCCAGCTGGACCACATCCACACCAACTTTGTGCAGGTGGGCTTCTATTTGGTAATGTTAATCAGTCAGGATGTACAGTATGGTTGTACTCTTACTTACCTTAGAATTGCAGGGACTTCATTTTGCAGTAGGAGGAGAAAGGATGCATTTGTTGTGTTAAAGTTTGGGTGGATATAACTGTAGAAATGCATAGCTAGATAGAGATTTTCTTGTTTTGTAAAAGTACCTCCCTATCCTGTACCTACAGCTCTGTGCCCTTCTGGATAGCAGCAAAGTTCCCCAGGACCTCAGGCCGTACCTGTGTCTGTACATAGAGGTTATTCTGGAGTCTCCTGTACTCAGGGACGGAGGTAAGAACAGTTACAGGACCTGTGTCTGTACATAGAGGTCATTCTGGAGTCACATGTTCCCAGGGACGGATGTAAGAACACTCCTTAACATAGGGTAAGAAATGAAAATTGCCAAATACACCTGTAAATGGATAGCTTTCAAGTAGCTGTCTTTTGCTGCAAAAAGTTCTCTCATGTTTGCACACTCATGTTCCCAATCTCTGTATCCCCAGTGGTTGTCTCTCACGAGGATGTGATCCGTGAGCTGGCGGCCGACACCCTGACCGCCGAGACCTCCCTGGGGGTGGGGGGGAACAGGTTTGCCTGCGGGCACTTTGCTCAGGTCGTGACCCTGGCACTGAAGGTGGGTTCCAGGTTCTTCCAACCACACACTAACTCTACCAACGTTATCCATGCATGTACACAATGTATAGAAGATGCACAAATTATTGGTGTTTTTAGAATTTTGTACAATGAAAACAGTGTGTAACATGATAACAGCATGTCTTCATGCATCAGTATATTCTTGTCTTTATGACCTATATTTATGTAATGTGTTATACATCCAGCAGTACATTTTCAATGGTTGACAAGTACTGTTGTGCTGCAATCTAAAAAGAAGCAACCAAGTACTGTATAGGACGTTGAGCTATCACTGAGATGCTACACAGGATAAAATCAAGCCATTTAGATGTACCAGGGTAAATGTACTTGGGCATAGACTTCAGTCGACCTTTTCTTATATGCCATCAACATTTTCATTTGTCCACATGAAAGATATGCTGAAAGCTACCCATAGATACATGTACAAACAAATCTAGTAAGTGATGGTGTAACCAAATATGCAACGTGTCCTTCACACAGTTGGAAATGGAGAAGTACACCAAAGGAGTGCAGTGGTTACGTGAGCTGCTGTTCCAGACACAGTTCACCACAGAGCGCCTGAAGATCATCGCCACCAAGATGGCCAACGATGTGGCCAGGCAGAAGAGGAGTGGGGCCAAAGTGGCCAGTACTATCATCAACGACATGAACTTCCAGTCAGGTCTGCACTGTTATTGTCCCCACCATGTAGTTGTTCTGTAGACCAGGCCCATTAATGCAAAAAAAGGGAGAGTAATCAAAATGACATTGGAGGCTCCATTGGTTGCTAGATCTTCTGTGATGCCACAATGGTCAAATAGTCAGACTGAAATATAGGTGACATGTACATGTACTCTTTAGAGGCACTGAAATATGTCAGATCTTTTTATTCAAACCACTTGTACCTACAGAAGAGGGTCAAGGGTCAGATCCAAGATGGCCGCATCCTTGGATCCTGCTGCACATGAGATGTGTATCCATCTTAATCCTCTGTGTGGAGGGTCTCTTGTAGGCCAATTTTAGTGTTATTGGATGTAGATGACAGGGTTTAATGTGTCCTTATGTTCATTTTTTGTTTTGTTTACATAGTTAGACCGCATGACATGCCAATATCCAACAGCCTTTCTGCCCCCCTCCCACTCTTGTTTATATATATTTTTTATTGACTTTTTCTTCAATTACTTTGGCCCATCAACATTTCTATAACCCACTTTAGCAGTTTTCCGTCCCTCTTCGATAAGGGACAGGATCTGGCAGCCCTCGACCCCTCCCCCTACTCAGGGTTACCGAGTTGGCCAGACAGGGGTCATCAGCTGAAGTGGAAGCAGCCTGTCTAAGGGATGAGCTCCCCGATACAAAGCTCCTACCTGACCTGGGGTAGCTTCATTGCGGCAGCTGGCGATAAACTGACAGACTGGTGTGATGGATGATGTGATACTGATAGCCCAGTTAGTGCGGTTACAGGTTGGCGTCAGGAAGGATATCCGGCCGTAAAAAGCCCTATCCAAACCGAAATGGAAAGTTCTTCATACAGATAAAGGCACAGGCAGTGCCGGTAGCAGTCACCGACGAGCAGCCGGTATTGTTGCGGGCCTCGCTGACTTGCGGGTGCGGAAGGTAGGGTCCGGCTATCGAGGCAAACCATGGTGTTGAAGCCCAGAGCTGGACTCACTGGACGGACCAGCAGCATGGAAGCACAGTGTGAAGACTATCCGACTGCTGCCTACCCCTGTGACAGGGATCCCAGCAGCAGTATAATCAAAAATGGATACGACGACGACTTGTGATCTTTAATAGATAGGGAAAATGTACATTTATATGTTTATTAACTTATTTTTTCTCATAACCAGAGAGTAACATCCATGCCTCCAACATGATGCGGCAACACAAGTTCCTAACAGAACTCCTGGAGAAACTGGAGGGAAAACCTGAGAAGGTATGCATGGTTAGCTGCTGGAAGGGGTTACTAGTAGTTCACAAGTTTTTTCATAGCATATGGAATCTGCATCTTTTTATACATTTCACACTTCAAAATTTTACCACCAATTTGTGCAGTTTACTGTAACATCAACTTAAGCATATTCATATTCAAGAAGCACTCTTGGTACCTTCCTGGTTTGCTAAGGCCATTTTGTTTTGTTTCAGACAAAGAAGATTTAAACATGTATTTCGTTTCTGCTGAAGAATTTTTCAACAGTGTGGTTGCAGTCTAGAAAACCAATCTACATTGTATTTGGCAATGGGAGGTTCCAGCACATGATGCCTTCTGTACTGTCCAGGTTCTGGAGAAGATGAACCAGTTACGAGCGCTCCTGACAGATCCTGCGTCCCTCAGGGTTCACATGTCAGCCGACGTGCAGAAACTTGCGGGCGTGGGGTCGCCACGGAAACCCTGGGATAACTTCATCAGCAAAGAGCTTCTGAGTGAGAAATCCAGGTGTGGATTCTGTTGTTACATGTGGTAGTGGACAACTTTGCTGTATGTGTCTGATGTATCTTTGTAACATTACTATAAGCATTGACTGACCGGATTTCTGTCCGGTTTTCCTTCCAGATTTCTGTCCGGATTTCCGTCCGGATTTCTGTTCGGACAATTGTATATTATAATGTGGTCTTAGAGAATCAATATTAGAGAGAGAATAGTCTGATATTAAATGGTAGTTTTAGGGATTGCAATCACTACATGTACTTTTTCATTCCAAATTAAATACCTGTCTAGGAAATATCAGACTGTAGATGTAGATCTTAGCTGCTAGGTACTAGCAGGTGAAGTTTCCCCTTTCTGAAATCACTCTACCAAACACTTAGTCATCATTCTCATTAAGTTGTAATAATTTCCACTTTGAAGCATTTTTGGCACATTTTCCCCCCCAGTACTGGTGAGTTACAGCACTCCTACAACCTGCTGAAGTCACTGGACAAAGGTTCAGCCATGGGGACCATCGTAGGTGTAGGGGCTGTGGAGTCATCCTTCCTGGTACAGACTGTGCCCTGTATCACCTCACACAGTCATCCTGACCTGGCAGCCATCTTAGTCTTCATAGAGTACCTCACTGCCTTAGAGGTCAGTGGATCTATCTACATGTACAGTAACATTGCCATTACATGACTTTTCTTTCAGTTTCAATTGACTTGACTTTTTGACTTGAGCTACATGTATGGGTCAAATTTCCTCAGACTGGAATCAGGCTGTCAGATATATGCCTTTAAATTTATGCCTTTCTTTCTTTCTTTTCATATGACTACAATGATGGAAACTGGAAGTTTAGCTCCTTTATGTTATTTCTAAGAAAACTGTTCAACCTTTGTCTCTTTACTTTTGTACTGAATTGTGTAGTAAATAATGAGTTTTATTTATCTACGTGTACATGTAAAAGTAAATTTAGCAGTAACTGTTTCCATTTTCAAATCAACATGTAATGATGTTAGGATAACTGCTGTTAAACTACAAATAATTCTGCTCCGTCTCTCATCAGGGACCAATGTGGAGGCAGATCAGGGGCCTTGGCCTGTCGTACCACTACAGTATCAAGGTGACCCCCTCCCAGGGCCTGATGTCCTTCATACTGTACAAGTCTGCTCAGCTGGTGCAGGCTTACAAAGTGGGCAAGGACATAGTGGTACGTGTGGTGTTCACCTAGCCTGTCAGTTTATGTACTTTCTATCCCTATGTGTTGACTTGAATGGTTACTTGTTAAACTAGTCAGGGTTGGTACCAGTTTTGATATACTGCAAGTTAAGGTGGTCTGTTTTTCAACTTCAATGATTTCAAGCGATTGTATTTTTGTTGGATGATCTCTAGCTAGTTCATGTTAGAAACAGCATTACAACAGTCATAAAGTAGCATAAAAGATACTTATATTATATTGAATGTATTGGGCATCAGTATTGATACTGAAGAAAGTGACAGCAGTCATTGAAAATTTGATCTGTGTGTACTTTAGCATTGTACTATAAAAGTGTGCTATTTCATCCAACATCTCATGGAACATTAGGTGTACATGACTGTGTTCTATGCAAACTTGGCAGGGATTGGACAGTGTGAAAAAGCAGAGGACAAATTATCAACACTTGTGTCTTACCGTGTGTACAGGAAGAGTACTTGGACGGGAGTGCAGAGTTCGAGCCTGTGCAGGTAGAGGCTGCCATCAGCAGTGTGCTGTCCTCCATTATCGAGCGTGAGGAGAGTGTGGGAGACACCTCCATGCAGTCCCTCCTGTCATACTTCAGGGGAGTCGGCTCCAGCTACAACAGGTTGGATCTTAGGCTACCTTGGTGTACACAGACCTTAGTGTATACTATTAGCTGTGGTCTAAGTAGGGTGAACCCGCTGGACAGGGCCACATGGAAGCGAGGTGTAAAGACTAGCTGACTGCTGCCTACTGTGTCAGGGACCCCAGCAGAAGTATAATCAAATACTGAATACTACTAATAGCTGCCCTTTGGTGTAGCACACCATGTGTTAGCAGTATGAAGTCATATTTACTCAAGCAACTGGATATGATTTTGGCAATGGTCAGAAATTTCAGATAGCATCCACTATCTTTTGTTGCTACATTTTCTAGTTGGTTTCAGACTAACCTGTTCTTTCCTTTAGACATTGTATTTCCAACTTTATCAGGAAAAAGAACTTATTGCTTTGAATAGTATACAAACCTGACCATTCTCCGTAAGTTATTTTTATGAACAAGAAAAGTGAATAGGATTTTGAAACCAAGATTTTTGATAGAGGTTGCTGTTAATACTGTAGAGTTGATGTATTATATAAAGACATTGGGGCCTGCCAGAAAAGATCAGAATACTCTTTACCCTGCTGTTTGGTCTAACTCTTCTCCATCTCGATTGTAGGGAGCTCCTAGCCAAGATCTCCAAGGTGAAAGTCTCAGACCTGAAGCGTGTAGGGGCAGAGTACTTCACCCCGCTGTTTGACCCGAGTAAGGCCAGAGTGTCCGTCTGCTGTAACCCCTCCAAGGTGGAGGAGACCAAGGCTGGCTTCGAAGAGTAAGTATTTGTTTTGAAAGTCAAAGATAACTCTGTTAACCATTGGCCTTATTTGATTTCTTTTAGTCTTGTAATTGTAAACTATAATCAGTGAATATGAAATCACTAAATGAACACAATGTACAAAATGTACTTTGTTGTGACATACATTTGTATTTCACTCTTTCTTGATGGTGCATTGACATGTCATTTCTTGTACATACATTGTATTTTAGAAAACTAAAGCAGCTATCCTCTAATGAGCATAACGTAATGTGTAAAACTCTTTCTTATTAGTTTATCATATGACTAATGTATGCCTTACACTATGGCCAGATAATTGAAAAATAACAAAATCTACAGAATTACAGTCCATAATACTGTGTTGCCTAGAATATATATTATCAAAAATGTATTTTCTGCAGGCTTGGTAGGGAGCTTGTGGTGATGGAGTCTCTGGAAGAGGCCTACAAAGATGATGACTAGTGACGGGGACACAATCGATCTTATGCTGCTTTGTTAATGTGAAGAATGGTGACAACATGTGTTCAGCTCAGGACCAAGTATAGAGATGTAGCAACAAGACAGTAGATGACATAACAATATAAGATAGGTTCATTGCAGTAATTCAATTTATAAAAGCTCCTTGAGTTATTTGATGTCTAAAGTTCATATATATGCATGGAAAATATTTTGACCATATTCTGTCTCGTGAATTAATATTCACTTACAAGGAGTCTAGACATTAACATGGGATAATATTAACTAATGGCAGAGATGACATACATTGATGATCAATAGGCAGAAAAGTAGTTTTCACAGGGATTTTAAGGGCATGATGATTCTGATCTACTTATTGATGCATATGTTACAGTCAAACTGTTAAAAATGTCCTATTTGCTGCAAGCAAATTATTACAATGGTGCACGTCTATGTTGATTTCACCATAAATGTTAAAATGGAATTCTTGACTATATTTATATACTGTGTACACCTACATGTACATGTACATTATATACACTCAGTCTGGTAAATGCAGGTAAAACCATTTATTGAATGTTATCTGTTTTGTTGGTGAAAACGTATCAGTCTTTTGAAATTCATCCAGTGTGTGTTGTGCATAGGCATTAGTGACAGCATACTAATGTTACATGTACATGACATGCTTTCATTCTCTCACCCAATTGTTATTGGCAGGAAATGCATTTATCGACAAGCTATAACATTGCTGCTGCAAACACGATGGCTCTATGTTTAGTACTTATTACAAGATCACATGTTTGTACACGCTGGTTTACATCCATTGAATATTTAATTATCTTGTGTAAAATCCTTTAACTTAAGAGCAAAAATGTAGCTTTGTCATAGATTGTATTCAATTGCTATACACATACTGTATTCACTAGAAAAATGAATTTCTGTAACTAGAGGTTATTCTGGAGTCTCTTGTCATCCACCAGAGTTCCACTAGTAAGATGTCATTTCACCTTAGTATCAATGAACTTGTTTATTGATATTTCTGATTTGGTTCTTCTTGCCAGATGAAGTCAACTAATTTTTCAGAAATGTTGTCTGATCATTTTTAGAAACTGTCACAGCAGTTTGCCATATATCCTTGTACATGTACATCTACATGTACTTTCATAAGGCATTATACCAATATGTAGCAGGTGCTGGTATTCAGGTGTGGAGTGTTCTGGTGTTCATTAGGTTTTTTTGTTCCTATGTTTATGACACGAGGTGATCAATGACAGAAGGCTGCTTCTGATAAATGAATTTAAAAATAACACAAGAAAATAAAGTAATTTCAAGGTGGTTGTTGAGGAAGCCCTTATGTTTCATTTAAGATAAATGTGTGTTACTTCTTTGGTTTGATTCACCACCAAAATCTGTTATCTACATGTAGGTAGGGCAATTGTCTGTTAGGTGGCCCCGACAGTTGCACCGTAGGCAACTTGCATCTCCTTCCCCATGTGCCCAGTTACATGCACGTGCCTCAGACATACAATACCCTGTTTTCCACTTATCACACAGCTTGACTTTGTATACCTTGAGGCCTGGTGGACGCTGCTTGAGAAAGTCCAACTCTTCAGGAGTGTGGGTGTACTCACAGTGACGGCCCCTGCCACAGTTGAACTTCCTTGGACAGTGCTCTGAGTACCTTGGACGGTATGGACTTTGTCTGTTCTTCATTGGAGCTGGGATCCAGGCGCCACTTGCTTCTGTTGTAGGTGACCATGGAGTCATGGCCTGTGAGGTTACTGGAGGATGATAGAAGGGGCGGTGCTGCCGAGCACCTGGTCGTGAAGGTTGCCTGTACGTAGGCTGTACTGGGAACTGTTGCAGATGTGGACGAGCTCCTCTTTGGTGTATGGGAAATGGAACTTGTATAGTAGTTTCATCCTCCTTCTCTTCTTCAAGACTGTGGAATCCCTCATCTTCCAGTTGCTCCACTTTGTCGTACATGTCTGTAAGCCCACTATACTGATTGGACAGGCAGATGTTGACACTGTCATCCATTGCTCTCGAGTGCTTGTAAGAAAAGTAGGCTTGGACATTGGTAGACACAGAGTGGAGATAGGGATCCTTCTTCACCAAATCCAGCATCTCAGCAAGGTCTGGGCCTCTGAAGGTGCCTTCAGCATCTTTCCCTTTAATGAAGACAACTAGTAGGTCATTGATGTCATTATTGTCTTCAAATATCCAAGCATACTGGAAAGGCCACCTACAGACTTCCTCCATCCTTTTTACCCACTTGACGTTCATCTTCAAGGAGTCGGGCTGCTTCTGCACTCCTTCAAATACGATGGCCTGGGTCAGGAGCTGGTTGTGCTTGCCTGGATTTATGTGGTAAGTGTAGTTGGTGAAGGTCAGCCGCTTGGAGTAGGCATCCAGGTGCTCAATCCTCATCCTATCTGGATGACATTGTTGCAGAGACCTGATTTCCTTGGAGATGCTTTTCTCCCACATCCAAATCTCGGTTTTCCAAGGTGGTTCATGAAGAATGTTCTCCAATACTGGGACCACATCTGCATCTCCAGTTACAAGTATCACTGTTCCCCTCTTGCCTTCCTCTGTCTTGCATACAAGACTTGTCACATCCACCCCAAGTTGGTTGTCAATTTGCTTCTCTTTTCCAGTGAACTGGCTGCGTTTCTTCGGCTGGGGGACTCTCCAACCTCGTTGTCGTACCTTTTTCCAGATGGTGTCCAGTTTGGGCGGCTCTGACCCATACAGGGTGCCGGTCACAACCTGCCGACCTTCCGCCACAATCTCGGACAACTGGCCAACATCGATCCTGATGCGGGGATCTTCAGCTACTTTAAACTTGCGCTCTTTGCCAATAAGCTTCTTTCCTTGCACCCAAAGATTGGAGTCGACTACAAAGATCCAGACAGAATCCTTGGTTGTGTGCTCTGAGGCCTTGAGGTATGGGCCAATATCTTGGGAACATAGTGGACAATTTACACTTACTGCCGGATTGGTTTGGATATGTTCAGCAAAGCACTTACGACATATCAGATGCCCAGTTGAACATTTCAGGTAGCTTTGCAGATCTTCATTCATGGCAGAGCACTTTGTGCATTCAGCCAGGTGTGGCCTAGGGCTTGTTCCTGTTTGTAGAATGAGAGTGGCATTATGAGCATGGAAAGCAGTAAACTGTAAATGAATTTGAACAAACACAATGCGAGATTTAATGTTTTTTCTGACTTCACATACATCTTTTTATGTATCTCTCTACATTTGTCTGTCTCACTTTATCTATATTAGAACTAAGATATAGGTATATAACTTGCATTATGTACTTGATATGTATACATGAATAAAATTACAGATAGAAGATAACTGAGTTGCTGAATGCCTGCAAAGTTAAGGAAATGGTTGTACATACCAAGGGTATCACCAGACTTTGTTCTTAGGCGTGGTTGTGCCGAGCTGTCACCAGTGCCTATAGAGCATGCACAATAAGGTGAAACATGTTTTGTCTATTTAGAAATGTTACCTGTACAAATGCAATTCAATCCAGCAGACATTTTGGATGTTTTGTTGAGTATTGGAATTTTACTCCTATTAATTCCAGAAGTTATGTAGTGTTCAAGAAAGTAACCGTAATCCTCAAGTTCTAGCAACAAATATTGATGACTCACAAAAGAACACTTGCTTCTCACTTGCTTCCCACACACATCCATGTAAATCTACGGCACAAATCTCAACAGTCATATGTCTTACCTGATGAGCTCATGGCACCACCAGAGTCAGTGTCCCCTGTAGTTGCTGTTGTACGGCTTCCCTCAGTTATAGTCAAGGTTTCCAGCTGCTCGACATCTGATTATTCAAGAAGAGATGTTAGATATGACTGCAGGGTTCTCCCCGGAATTTTTTAGTATAGTGGAGGGGCTGGCAAAAATAACCCGAACCAACACGCTGCAATTTCATGAAAATGGGTTTATTATGCAATGACAGAGTCTCATATAAATACTACAAGTATAATATATTATACTATTATAGTGATTCCTTTGTTGTGAAGTAGCAAAACGACTATTGTTTTGATCATCGTCCATTCACAAGTTTTTGCAGACAATGCCGACTGGAAAAGTGATGCCACTTGGCACAAAAATCTGTGAATTTTCATCAATTTTAGCAAAACTAACCAAGAAAATAGGGAAAAAACACACTAAATTTCAAAAGTGGTATAGTGGAGCTGGGCTAGGAGTATAGTGGAGGGCCTCCGTTATTCCATCCTCTGGGGAGGTTCATGGACTGTCTTAATAAGTTCATTTATATAAATGTGTGTGTCTCATAAGCAAATTACTGAATCTTTACTGAAATAATACAAGCATAATAATTATATATATATATACATATACATATACATACATACATGTATGAAGTATGCATTTCACAATGTTGTTTAGCCAGGTTTGCAAAGTAGTAACAGAACATATCCTGTTGCTTGCAAAGTATACATTCAAAATACCATTGAGGAATAAACGTAGCTAATATAATACCCCATCTTGCCAGGTGATTGTATCTATTGTGATTGGAATTTACATACCACAAGATACAAGATTGGACACAAGCAAAGAGCAGATTGTACCCACCAAGTTCATTGAAGAACGTCCTTGCTTTCTCAAGGTCATTGTCATCCATCTCAACCAGAACTGTGACATCATCAACTCCCATCTTGGCTACCAGGTCCCTGGTGACCAGACAGGCTGCCAGGGTTGCTGACAGGGTACCATTTGTGTATGATTTCCAATAATTCTCAAAGTTTGCCAAACAGTCAAATTGCAAGAGGCATTCAAGGCAGCCACGACTAATGTCTCTTAGAATAGTGTAATTTTCCCTGAAAGCAGCACTAACTTTAACAAACAGTTCAGGATCCTTATACACTTCTTCAGTGAAGGTCTTGTCAAACATTTCAGCAACTCTGTCTGCCATTTGATCTTTAAAGTGCACCTTTCCCTTGATTTCTGAAAAATAAACATATAATATTCATTTTTACTATTAAAAGAAGTTACCAACTGTTCTTCACTTTGTTTTTCTACCACTTTGAGAAAATACACAAAATATCTAGATAAATGTATCTTATACAAAGCTGTGTGAATATAAAAAACGTGCCATATCGTGCATTTATCTGTGAACTACATTGTACTGTCTATATAAGTATGGTGGGCAACACAAATACAATACCAAGCTACAGTGATGGACAATGAAGGATCATAACACTGATGATCATGATCTCTAACTTACCAAAGGTTGTTCTCTTCCTCTTCCTAAATACTGTAGGTGACTTTCCTTCCAAGTGGTTTCTCAAATGATCTATGATGGAATAAATGGTTTAAATTGATCAGGGCAAAAGGAAGATTTTCTTTTAATCTCATGTCATCTGGCCAAGAAATTGATACAAAAGAAAATGACAAACTGCCATCTTATGATTTACTGCATATGAAACCTTGGAATGTATTACATGATCTTACATACCATCAATTTCATCTGCTATGGCCTTTTGACCTGCTTCAGTGAGTGCACCTTGCAATGCCTCCTCCTTGCTCCACTGTAGCATTGCACCCTTCTTTCAGTCGCCATGTTTCCAGAATTTCTATGCACGACTCCTTTACATTTCCTCTTTGTTCTGCATCAGTCCTGCCAATCTTGGCTTCACTCAGCTCAAGCTTGCGGGCTAGATCCTTCCAGCGGACGACAGACTCAGCAACAAAGTCAAAGATGTCACTGACATCTAAAGCAGTGAAAAAGTCAACTCATATCAAGAAATACAGCAGATACATAGTAATAGTATTGATCTGAAATAGAGCATTTCACTGGTGCATAAATCTCTACAAAGGTAGCATACATTTTTTGTCTTATACTAAAGTATGGAGCTCTTTTAAGTCTTTTTTCAAAGTTCCTTGGCCTTTACAGGCACATTGAGATTTACCATACAGTGTTGTTTGATGAGAAGCAGCTGAGGGGTTCATCATCACATGTCCTTTACATGACAATTGTTATGAAAATTCTTCAACCACTCAGACATGAATTATTCATAAATTCATTCATTAATTCACTTGGAAATGCAGACCTGGAAATAGTCCATATTCAAAATGTGTATGTTCATGTGCATGTCGGTTTTAACACACTCACAGGTTATATTATTTAACCTCCTTGGTCTAACCTTGGTATAAGCCAATAAAATGCACAATGCCTACATGTACATCACAATTCACAATAAAGAAATTAACGTTACGTGTACGGGTCAGAATGACGGTCAGATTATCCAAAAAAATTGGACCAGTTCACTATTATGCCATCACTCAAAGTTTCAAATGAGCAAACCATTGAGTTCATATCATATGAAACCTTGATCAGTCATATGATCAAGTCACTGCTTAAGTTTCGGTCTTAAGTAAATAGACCGCCAAAACCAACGTCCTAGGCCGCAAATTATTGGTGTTCTTCATCTCAAAATTCTCAGCACTAACACAGGTCACAGTGTAGTCTTGATACCAGTACTAGTTTAATGTCCAAGAATCGCCAATGTAGAATGACGGGGGAATTTAGTATCAGCAACAGGTGGTGTCGGATAACTTTTAAGTTCAAAGACCCGGAAGTGGTCGACCTTCCTCGAGCCTTCCCCAGCAGCTGGAGTTTATAACATAAAATTCAAACTTCATAAGGACTTTTTAAAGACCTTACCAATTTCCGACTGATCAACAAGTGGCTCCATTGTCACGTAGTCTTCGTGGTTTTGTTGAATGAAACACCCGGGCGCGTTTTCACAGGATGTTCTGCAGGGGTGCCTAAGCATTTGCACGAACCCTATGAAATTCGTACGAATATTATGTGATACACACGAATCACTATGCGAAAACGCACGAATATTATGAAATTCGCACGAATCACTATGCGAAATCGTACGAATTTTATGAAATTCGCACGAATCACTATGTGACACACACGAGCCTTATGTGATTTGCACGATCCTTATGCAAAAACGGCGGCCGGGAGGAGGCATGATTTTGAGCGTTTCTACCCGAGATATTTATATTTCAAGGCATGGAATGGACATTTACCGTAGCAAAGATGTATTTGATAGCCTGTGAGCTACTGTTTAGCTTCATTTCGGCGTGTTACATCGTATTTTCAGTCGCCGAAGCGGCGAAGCCGCCATCTTGAAAATCCCGCTCCGTTTGTCACGTGACCCCGCCAGTGGTTGCGCAATTTTGCATAAGGATCGTGCAAATCACATAAGGCTCGTGTGTGTCACATAGTGATTCGTGCGAATTTCATAAAATTCGTACGATTTCGCATAGTGATTCGTGCGAATTTCATAATATTCGTGCGTTTTCGCATAGTGATTCGTGTGTATCACATAATATTCGTACGAATTTCATAGGGATCGTGCAAATGCTTAGGCACCCCTGTTCTGAGGGACAAGACTAATATGGCGCCGCTATCACGGGCACTGACCAGGGTGACTTATGACGTTTGACTCCGCGGAGTGATACAGTCTTGACAAATAGTCAGGGTAACCAGTCGATACTAATTGCTTTGAATAACTAGTCAACAAGTTCAACTCATGTCATCACATAAATACTACTCCGGTAGCACTTAATGTATGTGCGACCTCCAAATTATTATCACTAACGTTAACGTTAGCAGTGGCTGAAATAAAAGATCACCAAAGAGGTTTTAAAATGCTGAAACGGTAACTATTTGATAAACGTTGTGCATTTTCTTAAGGAAAGTCATCTGCCTCAGCTAAAGGTTAGATAGAATGAGCAACTTTCAACATATGATTGGTTACATGCTAAATTGTATCTGATTGTGATACATTGCACTGTAGTTTGACAGGTAACGTTACATGTTGCATGTACGCGTATTAACGGTAACGATATATCAATTGCTGTATCATTATATGCCAGTGTAGCAGGTGTAGTGTTGAGGTGTAATACATTTTTGTATTTAAGGGTGTTCAAGCTTGAGTATGACGCCGTGGGAGACATGCCTGAATTCTACTAGTTGGTGCTAGAAACATGGAAAACTACATGGGCTCTGAACAAGAAAATAAAGAAAGCCCTGTAAAAATGATTCTTGAGCAAAACTCCAGTTTTGTTCAAGACAAATAAGTCACTTCCATAATACCTATCTTTTCACCTTCCCCGTGTATCTAGACGCAAATCCGATAGTAGCGTTAATTAGAAGACATATTACAACTTCCATGACGTTTACTGGAATCACTACAAGAACACATTTCCAGACATAAAGGCAGCATGGACAAATTTTGGTCGGCGCAACAACGTGTCCATTTACATCTCTATCACGAATATCTACATGTGTATTATGAAATATGCTCGAATTCTCAATGGCTCAAAAGCGTCAACTAGCGAATAAAAGTATTACTGTAATAAAGCGTCCGTCAGGATACTGCAACAATGATACGAACCGCTGGTCGTCCCCATTGACACGCGTGCAGTAGTCATCAACCGAAGTTCGGTTTGAAGAGGATTCGTGTGTCGAAATAATCTAGTTTGCATATCTATTACCGGTCTCTTGACTCGATTCGTGTGACGGTTCTTAAAATGATATAACATATGATGATTCCTAAACTTTCCTGCTGATGAAATAACAATGATAGATGATCTATTGTTCATATTGTGACAAACTAACTGTTCCGCGCGTTCAATCAACTGTTACAACATTAGCTATCCCCTTTTGTTATATTTACGAAATTGAACATCCTCTTTCTCTTTTCAATGAAAAACGGTTTTCCTGGCTTAATGCCAGTTGTCATCTCACTTGTCCTGAGGAGGTAAATTCACAACCAGGATTTCTTAAGACAATTTTATTCATAGAACTTGAAACTAAATCAATAGATATTAAGTATTGTTTATAGTTTATACTAATATGCAATCTGCATGATAAAAAGGTTTTATCACTGACTGCAATTAACATCAATGTATTTCTCACATTTACTGGATTTGTACATTAGATAGGATAAAATCAAAAGCTACAAACATAAGATATGATGAACATTATGTTCAACAAGGTTCCAACTTATACCAATACCCTGAAACTTGCCATATTGTGTACATAGAGTTAAGTATATATTCATCAAGTCATCTCAAGTGGTGTTAAAAGAAAAAAAAAGTCTTGTTACAGCACTGCAGCACAGAACCCGCCTTGTTCTGTTTGTCAGTTGATAAAATTGTTCACATGGTAATTTTTTAGAATACAAGCTAACAGATAGAACTGTTTATATTACATTTGATTACCCTTACATGGCTTGTGTCAAATCTCTTCTATGAATGCTATCATTTATATATTTATGTTACATTTTGCACAGAAATGCCTTCATCTTCCTTTTGCTTCTTTAGGCCTCGTTCACGTGTTATCGTGGTAACATTCCATGGTATTAAGGACCACAACAAGGAACGGAAAAGACTCAAAAAAGTTGTAGATAATACAGAATACAGAACAATCTTAAGGATACTGACCAGTATAGAACATTAAACATAGAAATGTACTTTTCAAACCTTCTCCTTTAACGAAAACAGCATGACATCATAAATAAATAAACAATACAATCATGGCCATTCTTTTGTTTCCTTGTTCAATTCACGTTATAAATATTAGGCTACATATCATATTAGTACTGTTTGATCATTTAGCTGTTTGGATATATGTTTCATTAGTTTGTTACACAATTTTTATTTGATTCATAGCTGTCAGTATGAGACAAAATCATGTTAAATTTCCTTCATATGAATATAGATGTAATGTATCATCATTATGACGAAATGTGTCCAATCATGTTTGTTATCATTTGTCTTAAACTTGATTAGTTCACATGACGCATACAGTCATCATCCAATTTGAACAAAAATCATTTTATGCTGACTTCATAATCAAGAGTACAATCTAAAGTAGTATAGTATCTTATTGATTGGTACACAAATGAATTGTTACACGTATTCACGATAACACCTTATTGACCACAGTGGGGTGACTAAAATCAATGCCACGCTTCAACTGTACTGTAGTCCATACAGTGGGTAGATTCCACTAGGTTTAGTAGTCCAGCCGCTCCAGCTTGACCCACTGGTTCCTCACGAAGAACCCCAGGCCATGATCCGTCTGCAAATGAAACGTTCCTACATTAGTGGAAACAATACTACTAGAAGACTAGCAATAATCAAATTCTGGATAGATTCAGTTTCTGTCCAGCCAGCCTGAGATCAGCAGCCTTGTTCAGCTCGTTCACTTCAACCGTAACGTTAACTAATGCCGAACACAAGGTCAAAAAGAATCAATGAATTTCCTGGGGCCGAGGCAAACTTTTAAAATCCTTGAGGGCATGCTGTCCTTGGTGCTGAATAGCTGACCTGTTATGTCCTGATAGAAATAGCTGCAAAACTCACTGAACGGACCCATCCTCCTACGCAGGGACCTCCAACAGCCAAACTGCCTGTCTGGATGTGCCCTTCTCTTTCAATCGCCACCCCTAGTTCCTGACCGCCCGGCTTGTAAATATTAATGAGGTTACCCTTATACATGCGAGACAGCTTTTGAAAACGGAAAGCCTATTCTCTGATTGGCTGACAGCTGGTTGGGGGGGGGGGGGGCCGTCCCCAGGAACTAAGAGTGACGGTTGAAAAAATAGGGCACATCCAGACAGGCAGTTTGGCTGTTGGAGGTCCCCGCGTAGGAGGATGA
>NC_049986.1:13410571-13450735 GCF_000003815.2 Branchiostoma floridae | reverse complement strand
GGCAGGCCACAAAGCGGTACTTCTGCAGGATGCGCACCAGGGTGATCTTGGTGGCCATGAGGGCGAGGTGCATGCCGATACACGTGCGGGGGCCTTGCCCAAACGGGATGAAGGTAAATGGCTCACGCTTGTTTGATTCCTCTTTGGTAAACCTGTCAAATAAGAAATGTTGCATTGCAGTTAGGACTGGGATAAATCAGCTTTATACAAAGTGGCATCATTCTGTTGTCCTGTCTTTTAGCTTCACAGAAACTATTGTGCAATTGGTGTCAAATGGTGGGTTCTTTCTCTAGCGTTTGTTCACTAGAATTTCAGATCACTGGCCTGTTCCTTGTCATGGATATTGTAGTGTACTATGCACTCGCCAATATAAAAACAGTTATTGTAGAATTTTATTCTATATATTTCTCTTGCATGCTCACACATCCTAAATGCACTTTTTTTGTCTTCTCCATCGGGGCCCAGTTTTATTTTAATGATTTAACCCTTTGATTTAAAGTTGAGGAGTCATGGCTATCGTAATGTAACAACGATTAAGCGAATAAACATCAACACAAGACATCTAAGATACAGTTAAAAGCGTGTTTTTGTTAGATTCTGACGGATAGTGTTCGATGTACATAATACAAACCTCTCCGGTATGAATGTTTCTGGTTCAGGCCAGTACTCCGGGTCGATATGCAGACTGTCCGAGTCAATGATGACCTCTACCCCGGCTGGGACCGTCAGGCCCGGGCTGATCTCAGTGTCCTGGGTACACAGGCGGGGAAATCTGTGCCGCGGAAAACAAACAGCCTTTTAGAGAACATTTCATTTGTACTAACAACATTTCATTTGTACTAGCAACTGAAAACATTCTGTTTGGTGGAGTATCCGACGTCCATTAGCGTTTTCAAATTCTTCATGTAAACAACACTAACTGCCTCTGTTTTAGACCGAGTTGGACAGTGGAAGTTTGGTAAAATGACTATCAACTCTCCTTTACGTCGCTCTTGTTCTTTTCTTCGACATGTAACGTTAAGTCCCTAAACACGTGAACACCTGCCGATATGATCTATTCATTTTCGAATCGGTCCAACATCCAGTCCACTGATATTTTTCACGTCCGTTTTTTTTTGTACCAGCACACGTACTGGCACGCACCCCTGGGTCAGATGGATCATATCATAGCATAATGTTCAAGATATATGTCATCAGAAGCAAATTTGACATGAAGTCTGTTACCTTGCTCCAGAGTCCATTCTCAGGGTCTCCATCAGGAACATGTCCAGGTACTCCATCTTTTGGATGTCCTCATTTTGAACATAACCCTGCAGATGGAAATGCACACAATCAATATACATGGTGTGTATATTGTATCTGTATCTGTATCTGTATCTGCAGCTATATAGCCGGTATAACTGCCATTGAGTGTAACACACCAGCTTTGAAGGCACACCAGCAGAATGTATTTGACTGTGTTGCTTGGGTACATACATCTCAGTCCATGTGCTGGTATTCCTTGTAATTCGTTCAACAGTCCTGTCAGTGATCTAAGACCCTGAGTCATTTTCATAACAGATGCAGTTATCATTTCTTTCATCGCCGTTCTTTTAGTCTTGCACGACGTGGCCAAAATGGGATGTAATTCTTCCAATACTTAAACTATGATTTCTGAACCCATGTGCTTTTGAAGGCTGCTTTTCTTTAACGTTACCCAACAGTGTTCATTCTTTAGACTATAATTTTGATCACATGTGCATTTGAAAGTTACTTTTCTTTCACGTTACACAATAACGTTTTTTTTTCTAATGTTTCTTATGACTGTTTGAATGTTTCACCTGTTCCTCTGTGACAGTTGCGACCTCCTGCAGTAGTTTGTCCTGCATGTCGGAATACCTGGCCAGGTTGACTGCAGTGGTTCCCAGCAGGCCTGCTATGGTGTCGTAACCGGCAAGGAAGAAACTGATCGCATCTGTGGTGACTTCATCTGCCGACAGGCCTGTATACAAAAGTACAACACTGAGTTTAGTATTGAAAACAAACATCCAGAAAGCTTTTGGTTGGGGTCAATGAAGATTCGCCTCTTTCGAAAACAAACCGTAAAGAATGATTGAATGTGAAAGAAATACAAACAAAAAAACTTATTAACATTCTTTAGTTATGAACAAAGAACCCTGTTATCAAGAAAACACAATATTTCACCGATGGCATACGAAGAATCCTAAGCTTTCTGACTTACTTTTCTCAAATTCCTCGGGCAGATCCAAACAGTGTTCCTCACGGGCTGCTCTCATCAGTTCTAGCAGATCCATCCGCCGCTGGAATGTACAACACAAACATAAATATTTCGTCGCAGGCTTTGTTTATATGTGTTGTCCGTTTTACCTTACGTTTATTATAATAGCACAGCAATGTTTAGATTTATCACATTGTGCGTCAACTTGTAGGGGTCCTATTATGCTACGGTCATATTTCCAAACCGGGGCTCGGTCGGGATGTTTACGAAAACGAAAAGTGAATGTGTTTATCAAGGAGTATACACAAAAAATACTGATGGCTAATTTCCTATTTTGTGTGCATTATTGCCTTTTATATCATATTTTTCCGTTCCCGAAAGCAGCCCGGCCGTGCACGGGTTTTCAGATGTGACCAAAGCCTTAGCTGTGCCGCTGGAAGAATAAAACTATTTCTCAAAGTCTATTCCCTTCTGTCCAACACAGTTTACAGAAAAGAGGTTCGGTGATTTATTTTGGTGAGGTTTGATCTTTAGTAATTTAGTACCTCATTAGGCTGCTGTTTGATCCTCATGGTGAGGATGGTCTCCAGGATGCTGTGGAAGAAGGAGACCGCGTCAGCAGGGACAACTGTCAGCCCCCACTTCTCCAGAACATCCATGGGGACAACCATAGACAGGACGGCTGAAATAAAACACGGAGCCAATCAATCAATAAATCAATCAATGAATCAATATATCAATCAGTCAATATATCAATCAATCAATCAACAAGTCGATTAGTAGATCAATCAGTAAATCTATCTAATCAATCATCTAACGAGATTTGAAATTGTATAGTACTCTTATGAATATCAGAAAGGACCCGAAGGGACAGCTGTGACCAATGTCCAAACCACATTAGTGAATGAAGACCTTTATGCTCTTACAAGCTATGTACATTACAGACCAAAATGATAAAGATGTTCTAAATACAATTGGTGACATAAGAATGCGGTATCCTTACTAGAACTAGAACTAAAATGATTAGACATTTTAGTTCTAGTTCTAGTAAGGAACATATTATAAGGAGCATATTATGTGAACAGGTTCAACTTCTTCTCGCTTCCTAAGACAGTTTTCAATTACAATTTGTAATCCCCTCATATATCGCCGCTAGTTCTTGATTCATCCTTAGACATTCCATATCAATGCCTTTTTAAAATAGCATGCAACAACTTGTACAAATGATCTTAAGGAATGAATATGGTTTCTAACGTCGGTAGTTGGAAGCTACCTGCTATGATGAGACTGGGTTTCATCCCCCCTACTACAGACAGGTCCACCTTCCTGGCGTTCACGACAAAAGCGTGCTGCGGGTCCTTCTGGGAGTTTACCTCCACACCGAAGGCCGTGCTGGCCATCACGTCTAGGGTCAGGTAACTGAACACCCTGAAAAACCATACAAACCGATATACGTTTATTGTTGATTTCTGGCACCATGGCCCATACACAAATACACATGTACAATATACACATTTTAAAACAATGATCCACTTAAAAGTCTAAAAAAACACACACAGTATCTCATGGCCAATATACGATAGTTTTTTTTCCAAAACTTGTTTGTAGACGAAACGTCCGAATGTAACAAAAGCCTGACTACTGTATGTCATTCCCGGACGCCAGGAGGCGAGTCGCAAGGGAATGCGTCAGCTTACGCATTCCTTTGCGATTCTGTATATGTAACGTTATCAGATCCACTGTTTTGTTAATCACAAATAGAGGTACGTGGAGTTTCACACTGTAGTTAGACTTTGTTGTTGATGACAATGCTAGCTTTAACGTACTTGCCTTCAGATTCATAAGAGTTCGTGTAACAACTTCAATGATACCATCAATATATTCTTTCTTGTGCATGAAAGCAAAATTTGTACAGCGTAGGGTTGGATTGCAAATTCTAGGTAGTAGGTAGTACATTTTGTATGTTTTCTACAACCTCTTTAGATTGATTTTTTAAAGTAATTGATAGAGGACGATAATGACGTACTGTTTAGCATCAAACGTGGTCTCCTCTACAAACAGCTTATCCAGGTTCTCCATGAGGAAGTCCGCACATCTGTTTACCAGTGGAACCATCTAGATGAAGAAAGAAAAGGTAGATATGTAACGTTATGTGTACATCTCTATATTTGTCCATTGCCAATACGAGATGTTACTGTTGATGATGTTAATAGCCAAATGAGTAGCGTGTTTGCCTCGCAGTCGGTAGGTCGTGCGTTCGACCCCGGCCGACTCATACCAATGACTTTAAAAATGGTGCATATTGCTTTCTCTGCTTGGCACTCAGCATTTGGGAAAGAGTATGGTTGTTGAACACACACACCCTTACCGTTGGGCTACATGCGTACCCCTACCGTACCCCTCCAGCGTTGTGTGGCCCAAGGATACAGAAACGGAGACGATCACAATAACTTTTTGACGAGAACTTACCAGTTTGACTTTTCCGGCGGTGAAGGCAGGAGACAGGATGCCCCGCCTGCGCTTGTGGTGCGAGAAGTCGGCAAATATCAGCGTTTCCTCGGGCAGCCCGATCGGTATGCAGAGGGGCTGGAAAATAAGTTTGGAAAAATCTTTATTTCAAAAGTCAATCTTTATAACTTTACCTCACATTCATCTATAGAGAGTCAAGAGTTTTATTATTGCCATTTACAAGGTACCTTTAAGTGCATTCTAAATGAAATGATTTAAGTATTTTGATACCTTGTATTTATGATAAAAATATATTAATACCTTTGAAAAAGACGGTAAAACTTACCATTCTCATTGGAAAGTTGCTGAAGTCCTTCACGAACACCTGTTTGACTATCTCAGGATCCGTGATGACCAGTTTGGGGGCCAGACCCTCATACATCCTGCGGAAAATGTCAAAGTTAGAAGGATGAATTCCAATAGACTTATGATTAAGTAAGATGAAGACTGGCAAAATAATTTTGATGTTTGAGCAAAAAGTTGTGGAACATCAAGTTATCGAGTCATTCTTACCCGTAAACCCTGCCATAGTTTTGACGCCATTCCCTGAAGGCGACATTCTGTCCCTGAGGAAAAAATAAAAATGATAAACCTGTAAGATTGAAAGTGCACTTCTAGCGATGTCTATAGCCTTACCGGTGCTTTAATCACAACAATGTCCTCTCCTATTCAATTGTGTTTTCAACATGAAATGCTTTTACCAAGTAACGTTATGTGTATGGATACCACTTTATCGTTGTGTTATGTATTGTCTGACATAGGCATACCTCCTCCCTCATGACCTGCAGGCCGATTTGAGCTTCTCAATAGTAAACAAAGGCTCGAAGGAACAAACAAACTTCCAAATCTTCCTCTTTAGAGCAAGAGTTCATGAGTTCCCGGGCCTATGACGTACCTTCCTGTAGGTCAGCAGGTTCCCGACGAACGGCAGCGGGGTGGGTCCGCGTACACCCAGCTTCTGCAGCACGGACATGGTGCGGTATCCATAGCTGTGAAGTAGATATCTATGTTAGCGATTTACTGTGTTCATTAAGTAAAAGGATTTCAAACATGTCGCCTTCTTTGCTAGTATGCAGATAATTGAATAGAAAGGCTGTCAGTTACTAAACTTAACATCAGCAGGTTTGAAGTTTCATATACTCAAAGGAATCCGCTATAATTTGCATGCTACGTTTATTTAGTTCGGGCGTATTTTTGTCGTCAATCCGTTTGCTTACGCTCTGTCAGTTTTCTTGTTTGTTTTCTTTTTTACCGAAAACTTTAGTCGCCAAGCACAGAACCTGTGGGCATGCGCATGCATGCGGTCTCAGCTAAGTATTTGGTAACACAAGGAGCTAGTCATGATGGCAAGCTGTGTAACGTCACACTTCTGACAGCACAAAATCTGTGGTACAAATAAATATTCAGATAGCTGGTGTACGTGTCTCGTGGCACGCCTTCCTTTCTTTGCCACGGATGTTTCCAGTTGAAAATGGACGAAGTTGTATCGAGAGTGAACTCTTAAATTTCTTTCAGTCTTGCTCACTTTGAAAATCTGTAAGATGCCCTATACAAATACCACGATTGCCGTAATCAAAGTCACGATGTGTGGTATTCTATACCACACTGATGCCTACGCAAAGTTAGCTTCTTGATTCGTATGAAAGTTTGTAGTTTAGCCTTTAGGGCACCATCTTAGACTGTACGATTCTCGTCTAAACATGAAAGTTGTTCATCTGTGATAATAAATGAGTTTATTGATCAAATTAGATAAAGAC
The DNA here is from genome assembly GCF_000003815.2 of Branchiostoma floridae. Classification (NCBI taxonomy): domain Eukaryota; kingdom Metazoa; phylum Chordata; class Leptocardii; order Amphioxiformes; family Branchiostomatidae; genus Branchiostoma; species Branchiostoma floridae. The sequence continues at coordinate 13,444,252 of NC_049986.1, read as the reverse complement.
TAAAATTTACAAAACCAACAGTTGGAAGAACTAGGAATTTAGAAACTACCCCAATTCTTCCCGTGTTGGTTTTGTAATACCCCTGTCACATTTCGCGAAAATGGATCTGACGACGAGTGTACGACAATCGCCCGATCCTCGCTTATAATCATAACTTAATTGCACAACAACTGTACAAGGTACAAAGTACGGCTTATATGTGACAGGGGCGGCAAAGTTTCCAGGAGAAAAATGCGCACAACCCTCTGTCGATCTTAAATATGACCGACCTTCCATCGATACGCCCGAAGATCGTGGATAATGTGACAGGGGTATAATGACCAGCCTTTATTCGTAAAAAATGGCACGACTCATTGTCTATGCCCGGACGATCGAACAAACTTCCACAAGACCGTACATCAGAAAAGAACTATTGGCCATCATCTTGTAGGGTGTGTTTATCTGAACCAGGTCTACGGCCGGGTTATCTTGATCTGTTGTTGATTGAAAGAATCTGTTGTCACCCCCTGGACACGACTGTAAACAGTATTTAACGCGACGCGTTCGTCTGAAAGCAAGGAAGGTGGGGTGCAAGGTGAATGACCGACAAACGTGAGCCGATGATTAACTTTTGATTAAAAGTATCTGTTATCTCTACTGTACTGTAAACAGTATTTTACGTGATGTATCCATCTGAAAACATAACGTTAAAAGTGAGAGGCAAGGAGAATGACCGACGAGCCTGAGAAAACGCTTAACCTTTGATTAAAAGTATCTGTTATCTCTAATGCACTGCAAGCAGTGGTTCACGTGATGCGTTTATCTGATCAAAACAATAAAGGTGAGGTGCAAGTTGAATGACCGGACAAGCCGACAAACGTGAGCCTATGGTGCTTTGACTAACCCTTTTCAGACCGTTTTGGGGGCAATCTGGGATCGGGAAGGGGCTTCTGAGGCCCACCTCTTCTAAGTCCTGTAACTCTTTAACGACTTATTATATGACCACCATGGTTTTAGGGAATGATATACTTATGTATATAGGACGAGTTCGAGAAATTTGATGATATTATGACGTAATATGACGTATTTATGACGTAAAAAGTTTGACTGTATAATTTGGCTGGAACCAAGGAAAAGAGTATTCTCAGAAAACTTCAAGGTATGCTACAAAAATGTAACAGCAAATGCAGATATCAGAATGATAATGTTTGTTACAACTTGTGTTGCCAATAGCAACATCAAACATTACGTCATAAAATGACGTCATGCATGTCTAAGATACCAGTTGGGCTGCGCCATCTTATATTCACCACCTTGGATTTTCAAAAATACATTTTTTCAGCAAATAATCAACCCGGTCTGAATAGGGTTAAAAGTATCTGTTATCTCTACTGCACTGCAAGCAGTATTTTACGTGATGAGTTTATCTGAAAACAATAAAGGTGAGGTGCAAGGTGAATGACCGAGCAAGCCGACAAACATGAGCTGATGGTTAAGTTTTCATCTACTGCACTTTCACGCGATGCGTTTCTCAGAAAACACGAGCTGCGTAGTTCAAGGTTTCTGACCGGAAAATTGGAGCCATCCCGAGTCGTGTGATGACCTCTCATCCGAAGCACATGTATGTTCTTACCTTCCAAAACTACTATCACCTGCGGTAGTCAACGAACCTTGGCGGGAGGCAATGCACTTGGGGCCCTGTACAGGGGATCATCCATAGGCAGAAAAGAGTCAACGACCTGTAAGAGCTGTACAGGTAACTGCTGGGCCTTTAATTTTTTCGGTAAATCGACGTATTCCAAGGCTTTCAAGCCCATACACCAACCACACTGGGTTAAAGAGTCGGAGAGAGAGAGGCTACAGAGAGACAATGTGAGGGGCTTTTCAAAGCAGCACGCCCGACCGTGCTAGGACCGGTGAGCTGCCGAAGATTTAACAAATTGCTCAACGAAAGATTTAACAGATCTCTCAAGGAATTACCATAAAAAATAAAGACTTTTAAAAAAATTACGTGACTTTTTGGTCTTAAATAATGCTTTTACATTTTTCATCATATTCAACCAATCAATCAACGACATTAATAGTCACACAAATACAAAATATACGGTCGCTCATATCAGCCATCACAGGCTGGTGGAAAGGGGGGCTAAAGCGATTCTTCCGTCCTGTGAAAAGTAAGACAAAGATACTCTCGGTCACACTAATATTGCTGGCCTTTTCTGAACTTGCCTATTTTCTTACAGCACATCTATACATTTTAGTGGAAAATCAAAATATCCGTCCTCTTGTAAAAGTACAAGTCCTCTCTTTACACTAAAAGCTAGACACATTTTTTTTTGCTTATCATACCGATCTACATACCACTGTATCATCATCTGTATAACGTCGAATTGTTATACTACAGAAAAGGTGGGATCAGAAAAAGTAGTCAAACCCAATAAGTTACATTTCAGAGTTAGACTTTAGACTAGAGTAGTCACTTACTATACTGTTTACCATTGTTTGCCTGCATGTCATTTTTTGTCACTTACAATTAGCCCTTTGCAATAAACTTATTATCTGTTATTTAACGTTCGCAAGGTAGCGAGAATTCGAAACATTACTTAGCGTGCGAGGCACGGACGTTCGTGGAAAGCAGGGGGAGAGAGATCAGTTTACAGGGCATTGACACGAAGTACACCGGCACAGGCAAGACGTTTGAAAGCCAAGGATTATCAGCTGGCATATCTCGAAGACGACAGCCCCTACTAAAGTCTGAGAGGTTCTATTGTAAAACCTTGCCGTCCGTCGCCTACACTGTTGCCTGTTCAGCATTTGGGGCGATGACTATCTGCGGTGGCATTTTTTTAAAAGACAGTAACCAAGTATCTGGTATTCAAGGCTTCCTGCCGTGGACTTCTATTGACCTCTGTCATGATCAAAGTCCAGAAAAGAAGTTGAAAACTGGATCCTGTAGCAAATTGATCACTGCTGCTATCTTAATGGCAAAGAATTAAAGTCCTTGCTCGCTACATTTGTAGTTTTTACCAATCTGTCATCAGACCTTCCGGTCGCATTCTCCGAAGTGAACGGTGTTAGTACAAAGCGCGTCAAATATCAGATTTTCTTTAAAAAAGACCAACATGCCATGCAAAGCAACCATTTCATGAAGAAAAAGAATCTGTTTCACTGCACTTGTACCCTGGCGTGTAGCATGATCATGGACTATTCCCTTACAATAACGTACTCACAGTAACACCAGGCAGATGAATGCTGCCAGCAGGCCCCAGCTCACAGACATCGGCAAACTCTCGCACGCCATCTTTTGTTCTCCTAAGTCAGGTTGGGCTGGCTGGAATCTGTAACTGTGTGGCAAGAAAGGGGATGAAGTACACTGATTTGTACTGGGCGGAGCCCGGAATCATGCGATATATCGTTGGAGTACGGTCAGATTGTGCACTATAGACTTGGACGTGAGAAAACATACCCCAATTGGCAACGGTCTCGGCATTGAAAATTGCAAAAGCATGAATAATAGGCATGCAGCATACTTTTCTGGTGAAGTTCACATGTCAAATGAATAACAAGGATACCACATGCCGCTCGCTCAAATCCACCTGAGCTGAAGCGCAGAAAACCTTACCGCGGGTCCTGGTTGATGTACAGAGTACCCAAAGGGTGACAAATAAATGAAAAAGGCAAACACTTTAACAACCGGTAAGCAAGTGACTTAATTCAAGATAGAGTCGCTTTTATATGAGATATCGTATCTTGACGTCACTACTTCTGTGTTACTCACCCGCTGATAGCCTCCAACAATAAGGGTTACTCAGAGCTAAGTCTGCACGCGTTGCACGGCGTCACTCAGGGAGAAGTTCGGTCTGACCGGTTTCAGCTTGAAACGGTTGCTTTGGTTGGTCTTCTGCCGAGGCACGGGGCTTTAACGAACTCGCTGTAACAAAAGCAACACGTTAGAGGCGGTAACACGTCCCACGCAACAAGAAAATTAGCTTTGCTGTTCAAATTTCTCTAATAAGGCGTAGGTGGCACGTGTATAGCGTAGCTCCAGTCCAATATCTTCTGCCCTGTCCGTTCCGTACGCGGGGTAACCGTACGGCATGGATATCAGGAGGGAATTCCCGTGGAAGGACGTCTGGAGATAGAGTGTTTGCTGGCACGGACATGGACACAGCTGTATCCAAGTGACGACAGGTACTGAGACAGGGAGCGACTTTGACATACGAACTATCGGACATTAACCCCACATGCAAGAAGATTGACGGCGCTTACCAGGGCTGTAAAGCTTCCTCCTGACAAGCGGTCACAGACGGCAGGTTAACCGTTAAACCTAACGATCTACTGATCCTTCCTCGATGGGTTCGCAGTTTTAAGCTGATTTCTTGTATTCATATATGGCATAAAAAACAGGAAGTACATGTAAGAGGACATGAGTCAGGCGATTTTTCCTGTACCCATTTCACTGCTTCTGACGTCAGAAATTAATGAACGTCATTCAGACGGGGAAGCCCGTCGGAACATTTCCTTTAGAGGAAAGAATGGTACATGACTTGAAGCCGGTCCCTTAGGTAACAGTAACCTGGATACCAGACGTGATTCTGGGACACTATTGTATGGAGATACCTTCAGAAGCAACTGTGCGTCATGACGCATGTCTTTATAGCTTGCGGCAACAATAAAGTCATTAAAGCAACAGTTAACCCACGCAACGCAGCGCTGACTTGATTGTATTGATGTCATCAGTGCGCGCAGCGATTTTCATCCTTTTTTTAGGAAGTTTGCCACGATACAACAAAAAATGTACAAGGAAGCTGCAAAATGAGCAAATATATGTCGTAGATTACAACAACTATACACAGATACTAAAGTCATAAAATGCACAAGTCAATTCCAACGTCAAAGAAGAAGATGTGAAAGAAGAAAGTTAAGAGATTTTGTTCGGTTTAACATGTTCTGTGAGTTAAGTCATTTGCGCAACCTTCCATTTTGTTCGGTATATAACACGTTCGTTCTGTCACATGTTCAGTCATTTGAGCAACCTTCCTGACCACCTAGATTCCATAATGGATGCAACAGTTTGGCTCAATTTCCGTCTTCCCAAGCTCGAATCAGTTCTGGGTGCTCAGAGGATGTCATCCATACAATCAGTCCCTAATGGCCTTAGTTCATAGAGGCAAGATCGGCGTTGATCCTTGCGTCATCAAACTGCGTATGGAACAACGCACGAGCAAAACATGCGGGTCTTCTAACATTACATTTTCAGCGGCAATTGCCAGTACTGTACTGAAATAGCAAACGATTGAAAGTCGTGTCTCGTTTGAAAAGGGAATCAAAAGAAACTGCGTCATCAAGTTGACATTGCAGATATAAGCAGTCACGACGAAAAAAAATAGTGGGCGTTCTTTCTTTTTTTCAGGAATAGAAACCGGCCGAAAGTCGTGCCTCTACCCACGCATCAAAGTCAGATTGATGGTAATGAGATCATAGCCCCTCGTTATTTTCCTGTAAAATTCCAGTTTTTCCTGGAAAAGGTTAGACAGACCTGGGGACCTTTTTGGCATCAGATGTAGAGGCAGACTGTAACTTTGTGATGTGATTTTGCCTGAGGTCTCGGTTTCTGGATGATGTGGAGAGAGAGAGCTGAGGAACTGGTCAATGTAACAACTGGGCAGAAGAAAATCTCGTCAGAAAGAGTCTCCGTTATGGATTTGCCTCTGTTTCTCAAGAATGAGCGGGACAACTCCTTGCCCGCCAAAGATCAAAACTAAAGTAGCTCAGAAATTTAGAGTACTACGATTTTTCGTTAGTTTGAATCAGAGGAAAGCATGTAGGAATAGCTTCGATTCTCAGGAGTTTTTTTGTGTGGAATGTGCAGCTGTGATGCTCTAAAAGGGGACACCTGTGTTTTTGTCTAGTTCTAAAATAGAAAGAATCACTATTTATAGAATCTAGGTAAAATCTAGGTCGAGCGCCCTTCACTTGTCAACGGTGATCTCTATATGGGTTCTGGACTCCTGGCTACATGTTCAGTGGTTTCACAGTAAGGCCTTTGAAGCTGTACCTTTAAGTATCAAGATACGTTTCCGCGTGGTAGTTTTTCAGTAAGACCCCAGTACATAAAATACTAATTTTTCACTTGAGTGAAGAGACGAAAGTCGTGTAAAGTGCTCTTCAAGATCTGATTATGGCAATTCATCATCCGAGGGACAGCCCTAGCCAAATCCGTCCCTTGGATAGGACGATTGAGGTCCCGTCTCCGGGGAGAGCCACACCACAAGCACGTTAAAGAAACCACCGCACTTATCGAAAAGAGTAGGGGTCCTTCCCGGTGCGAGTGGATCATACTTGGGGCACCTTGTGCACGTGCCATAATGATCAACGTGATGATCGTGGTCACTAACGGAAGATAACGAAGAAGGAGGCTTGTCAGTACTTCTGCTGGTCAGCACGGAATCTGCCGGTTCAGCAGTCAAATCAAATTGATCATCAGGACAGAACTGTTGAATAAATAATCTTGTCAAGGAATGACGGACGATACTTGTGTCTTGTTTGTTTTTAAAGTAGAAGGAATCGCTATTTATAGAATCTAGGTAAAATCTAGGTTGTTCTTCGCTTGTCACCGGTGATCTCAACATAAATCACTTTGCTATTAGGGTATCATTTAATAAAAAGAAATGAGCGAATTTTTATGTACAAAATCAGAGGACCCTAAAACATTGAGTGAGAGCATACAACCCTTGTTGTTGGACATCACGCTATGAAGTTATGATTGGGGATATTTCTTAGATCTTCTTAATGACTAAACGATTCTGCGCGATCTGGGGTCTCAAATCTTGTCAAGGAGTGATGAATGACGTTTGTATCAGCCGTATCTTGTTTGTTTTTAAAGTAGAAGGAGTCACTATTTATAGAATCTAGGTAAAATCTAGGCCAACGTCCTCCTCTTGTCACCGGTGATCTCATTATGTGTCCAGGCTATAGTGATTTAACGCGCGGTGCCCCGGCAGTAGCTTTTCATTAAAATCTTTGTGGCTATATGTACATTATATTATTAGCACTTCAAGTTAGATTGTCATAATCCATAAATTACTTGATAATTAGGTATTATCGAATGAAAATTAAGGAGCGATTTTTCAACTTATCATGTACAAAATCAGAAGACCCTAAAACATTTCCGAGTGGTAGCTTTACGTACAACCCTTGTAGTTGGACATCAGACAAAAAGTTATGTATCTTTAATCGATTTGGGAATGAATTAAAAGAAACACCCCTGATATTTCTATGACTAACGATTCTGCGCTTTCTCGAGTCCCAAATCTTGTCAAGGAGTGATGAACGGTGCTTGTGTCTTGTTTGTTTTTAAAGTAGAAAAAATCGCTATTTATAGAATCTAGTTAAATTCTAGGCCGCCCTTCGCTTGCCATCAGCGATCTCAATATGGGTCCTGACAAGTGATTTAACGCGCGATGCTCCAAGCTTCATTTCAGCGCGGTGTTTTCCTCCAGAAAAGCACCTGTAGCTGTACATCTAAACTATCAAGATGAAGTGTCAGAATCCAATAAATGCTTTAGATGATTGGTATATTAAAGAAAAGCTTCTACACTTTTTCTTGTACAAAATCAGACGGCCGAACAGGGTTACGCTCGGTATTTTCCATTGAAATCCTCGTATGTAGTTGTACGTCAAAATCATCAAGTTGGACAAAAACCATAGACCATTAATCAATTTGGAAGATCTATCTTAAGGAATAAACGATTCTATGCTTTGCGAATCCAAAACTACAATACCCCACAAATTTCCCTCGTATATAAAATGTGACAGGAATACCCAACACGCGCCTTAACTTTGCTTGCAAACTCCCCACTTCGGAAATTAGTCCCAAATGGCCCGCCTCGAACCTGACTGGCGCACGGCCACCTGGCCGGTAGCCCACAGCACAATTATAGTACTGCAGGACGATGTTCCCGATCCCTGTCGCGTCTGCAGCCGTGCTTTTGATGCTATCCTGCAAGCCGGCTTTTTTTACCACTTTCCTTCCCGGACTCCCAGAGCGTATTGAAGCTAAAAACGCTAGCTGGCTATTTGATTCGACCTTGCAATACAACAGGGAAAACCAATTTCTACGAATACCCGCACTGTGATGGGAACCATTCAAACATCTTACATCAAAGGTTTACATATTCCTTTTGATATCAGATTCAACACATACACCGTAATGTTACACCCTTTCGTTTGAAAACCCTACAGCTCAGTTAGGCACAGAAACTTGTGAAACCCTAACCAATGCACATGTTCGGCAGCAGTACCTAATTACCATCCAACATAAGCCACCTGATTACAAAAATGCAGTTCCAAGCTTTCCTATCTCTACTGAGGCAACTTTGATGAAAAACGCAGGGCACCTACCTTCTCGCGTGGTGTGAAGACTGACTCAGAGAAGGCCTCCTCTGTGAAAACGTCCCCGTCACTCTCGTCTGCCTGTGACCTTTGAGCCAGGAAACACAAGTGCTTTCGGGGATCTTCCAATCAGATCGCCTGTGTCTGATTTTGCGGTAAACAGATGAAGGAATATCTGCAGGTGGTTTGGCTTGGGGGGCAACACAGAAGAAGTCTTTTTAACCAAAATAACACCAGATGTGACGGGAAATTTAACGCTACCGTCTTGAGTAAAGCATTAAGTCCAAATCTATTAGTCATTGGATACATGTGACTCCATTCTCTTGTGTTAAAGACAAAATTCTGACGCTTTTGCGAAATACCTAAAACAACTAAGAAGTCTACAGTAGCATGACATAGGTGAGACCTCCCTTGTTCTTGTCCCCCATGACACAAGTGAGATCTCCCGTGTCCTTGACTCCATGGCACAGGTGAGATTTCCTGTGTCCTTGACACTCATGTGTGGTAAGGCGTTATCTCCCTGAAGAACTAGAGGCGGGTAGAAACAGTCCTCTGGCTCCCCGGGGACTAGAACCTGGGCCCGCCAGTTCACAAATCAACACCGCCAACCACAAACCCCGGACCGGTCGGCCTGTTCAGTTGGTGGCGTTTGAACCCCACTCTTACATCTTGTGTCCTTCACATTCATGGTAGGGTACGATCTCCTGTGTCCTTGATTAGGTGTAACCTTCCGTGTCCTCCACACTCATGGTACAGGTGACATTTTACCTGTCTGACCTCAGTTTGAACCTTCGCACAGATCGTATGACGCTTGATCTACATCTGCATACATGATGTCAACATGGTAGTAAACTTTGGTACGCTTTTGGAGATTTTCACACCGAATTTCGCAATATCGGCACTGCCGATGTCGGGACGTTGAAAGTTCTTTTCGGTGTCCAAAGAGGAGTTTTATGGTCGTATCAAGGCTTTTCCCCGATATCGGGAAATCCCTCACGATAACTCAGAAGTCGATCGGTCTGCGTGTCGAAACATTGTTGGATAGGCATACCTACTCCAGTGTCAGACTGAACCACTCATGTGAACTTGAGAACAGCTGTTTTCTATTGTACCGAGGACAGCTTCCAAACTGGGGCATGGTTTGGCTCGTGTATGTGTGGTGTTATCGCACAACATTTCTTTAATTCTTAACGCTTGGTAGCCTTTATCCGTGGGTTAACCTATATCCGTTATTTCATATCCAGGGATATTAAGTCGACGGACAATGGATTCAAATCGTAAAATATAAAATACATAAAACAATATTGCAGTATAAAACTCCCTCCGCCAACTTATATTTTTATTCCTAAATACCCTATATAGTTAAAACCAACGGATATAGGTTACCCCCTGAATAAATGTGAACTAACGTTATACCCCAATCCACCAGGCATGACCGGGGCTGCGACCTCGTTGCGACATAACTGTGGACAGATCGCGCTCAAAAAATTTCACAGACAACATTATTTTACGCTTTTTGCGTTTTGAGGTCTTTTCAGCTATTATGAAATCAACAGTGACAGAAATCCAATTTAGGTCGCCGTGAGATCTCAGTGCAGATCTTCGCCTAGTGTAATAAGGACCTTAATGAGTGGTGACATGATATGGTGGCTAGTTCAGGTCAGTAGATATATCAAACCGTCTTCACAGTGCAATAAAATGTTACAATTCCGTACATTAATCTTCTTGAGTCTAACAGCTCCAAATATTGGGGCAAGCCTGAAATATACAATTTTTCTTCCCTCACAACGTTCCACATGGGAGAGAAGGCACATTCCCAACAGAGCGCACATAAATTGCAAGAAAATTGATACTGGGCCCAGGGATGGCATCTGCTGGGTCAGAATCGCTAACATAAGATGAGAACGGTTTCTAAAGCAGTCTTGACCTCAGAAATCTTGACGTTCTTGGCTTAACTTCCAACTAAAAAAATAGAAGTAATCTTTGGCCGCGGACTAATCTGCAATCGCTTTAGTGAAATTGTATCCACATGCAAGTTACTTAACGGATTTTAAGTAGTTAGGAAAAATACTAGATTAAGAAATATTTTTAAAATCGTAGGGTATTGACAGAGGTAAGAGGAAATACAATTTCTTCGTCTTGTGGTGTTTTGGTCCAGGGCCGCTTTGTTTGAGCCTTGCCATAATAAAATATAGCAAGCAGATGCGTGGTTTTATCTGATCGTCAAAGTAATTCCCGTTCGCATCTGTATTTGCATGTTCCCGTTGTCGCATACGTACGTTGTTTGGCAAGTCCTCTGCACTGATGTTGACGATGATGCACTTTTTTTCACGACTGCTGGTTTTATTATGGATGTATAAAAATATCACCCCTACAATTTGTTGGTCTTACGGTGTTTTGGTCCAGGGCCGCTTTGACAGTTGTTCACCTTTCTCGAAATATGTTGGATTATGATTTTACTCTACACACAAGTGGACAGTTGTTCACCTTGCTCGAAATATGTCAACATCTGTGACCAGCTGTTCATGTTGTCAACCACAGCTGCGACCAGCTGATCATGATATGTTTGACAACTTCGATCTATGAACTTCGAATATGACAGTATCTCCTATTTCTTGTAATTTTATGTAGCTGCGGGCCAATGGCCATTTACATTTTAAAGGAACATGGTTGGTACTGTTATATGATAATGCTGTCTTCATATATACTTGTACCTTCAGCCTCTTGTTATCGTTGTAATAATGTCAGAAATCCAAGTTTACCAATACTAGCCTAAATAGACAAAGCTGGGTGAACGCACTACACGATGAAGCGTGTAAGCCATATCATGAATTATAAAATAACATCAAGGTCCTGCTCCGTGCTTCATACTTATTACGTCCCTAACAGAAACATGTTAGTACTTGGTGCGTTTGTCAGTCTGCCTGTCGGTTTTGTAGCACTTGCAGGTGTGTCTTCTGTGAACGTGCCTGTGTATTAGACCATCCGGTTACCTATCGTCACCATAACTTTAGACTTTGACCACATGTTATCTCACAATCCATACCTGTTTAGGTCTTTAACATTAAGATTCACATTGACACAGATATATTAAGCAACTTTAAATAAAACGATATAGTTAACACCATGAAAAGAATCATTACAGGATATAAGCACAACGTCACACACTCATAATTTCAGAAATCCAAGTTTGCCAAGACTAAATAGACAAAGCTGGGTGAACGCACTGCACGATGATTTACATAATGAGCTATTCACATTTCTCGAACTTGTATACGTTGGTAACATTATATGTACCGTTGCCGTTACAACAAGAAAAGGTAGCACGGTGGTTATTGTTACAAGGTAAACACATGTGCAGACATTTTTGAAGACGGTAACGTAGTCCATGGGCCAGGCCCCCCAAAGTGATAATGTAGTACCGAACAGAAGGACGAAGTGTGACTTCAAATGATGCAATCTAGCATGATATCAATTTCAAACTTAACAGGTGGCCAGTTGTGACATGAAGATGAGGGTTATGGGCTGTACAAGAGATTATGGTCACTGTAACGTTATGTGGACCTTATTCCTGCTGTACGTGTGTTTGTGGTAAGTTGGAATGTTTTCTTATTACAATCTGTCTGGCTTTGTAGATCCTGGGCCCATCTACAGTCCTGAACAGCATATTTGCATCGTTAAGCCTGCAAATTAAAGCATGATATCTGCTTGACAAGCCTTTGTGAGGGGACCGGAAGAAAGTCATACATGTAGATCTATGACAAGGTACATGTATTAGCACAGGGAGAGGAGTGATACTGAAATGGGCACTAAATACATGTACATGCTGTAAATGTAAGGGCTTACTTACATGTGATCCATATCCTGAAATTTTAATTTGACACTGCTTAAAAAGCATTCATAGATTTGTGGATTATGAAGGGGAGAATCTCTGAGCAGGGTAGGTGGAATGAATTACATTGAAAATTATGTCTGGAGACATAGATGGAAGTTATCATAATCATATTTTGAATTTGATGTCATCTATTCAGTGTGGCACCAGTAGATGCACATCAGGGGAGAAGAGTAGGTAAGATTCTGTTTTGTCTTAATATTACTTTGTGTTGATAAGTTTTTGAACATTATCAATCTAGCTATAAGTTTACTACCATACGCATACTGATATCACAGTATAACAGCCACTCTTAAAGAGTTACACACTAGAAACTGTCAGAGAATTTATTATTCTGCTCAATCAAATGTAAAACAACACAACTTGGTCTACATGAATATAGTGGATCTATAAATTTTTAATATGTGAGCAACTCTTGTTAAGTACACTATGATTCAAATTGTTGAATGCTAGATGATAGAAAATAACACCCTGAACATTTTAACCCTCACAATGTCCCTATGGATGCACTGTGTATCTGATCAAATGTATACTAATCTGCCATCTTACTTATAATATTTCTCAAGACAGCAAGCAGATCTTCTTTGTGAAGAAGTATGCTGCATCTTCATGGGAAGACATTGCCAGTCATCTTGGGATTCCCTATGACACTATAGTGGTGTTTGAGAAGAAGCACAAGGACCCGAGGGACAGTTGTTGGGACATGTTGCATGAGTGGGCCAAGCATAAGAAGAGTGCTGCTACAGAAGAAGAGCTTTATAGGGCTCTTGTAGCAGCAGAAAGACGGGACATTGCAGAAAGACTTCAGGGTAGGTCATTGTAAAATAAGTCATTTATTTGGTGAAATTTTTCAGTATATAATATTTGTGTTTTCAGACTTAACACAATAACCCTACAACCTATAACTTATAATATGCCAAACAGTATATTTAAGATAAATATTCTGCTATATGGAGTACCTTTATTGGAAAGTTTCATGATTGCTTTTATTGATATTGAACTTATTTACTTATGTCAGTAAACATGTGAACATCTGGATATCCCATTCAGATAACAGAAAAGCAGATAATGAGGAAGAGGACTCCTACCTACCCGAATGGTCAGCTGTGCAGAGTTTTGGATGTGGTATGCAAATTTGTGTCTCTTTACCTTTTAATCAAGTTTATTTGCAAAGTCATGCCTGAAGGCTAATTGCAGGAACATTCTCAAGGGAAACAAAATACAATGTAGTACATAGCACTAATGTCTATTCAGCTGAAGTTGCCAGTCCTTGCTGTTCGATTCTGAATAACAGTGCATGTGACAGGTGATATGTGGCAAACATGCAGTATATCTGCTTTTGACAAAAATAGGGTTTTACCAGAATCTTGCTGCATGAGCAATGATAGGGACCCTTCTCCATTGAAAAAGGTAATCTTTAGAGTTTAAACATAAGACCATTGTTAGCATAGTAACAATTTCTCAGGTAAACAACCACAAATTGCAAGAGAAGTATTCTAGGATAAAACATTTTTTTTGTGAGGCTGACCAAACAAATCTTTAGGGAACAACACTTGAGAAATAACATGCTTTAAAGATTATTTTAGTTAGGATACTTTACTGTATTGATCCCAGATTCAGTGCAGGTGTTTCAACTTTGTTTTGCAGCCAGAAGAAACATGTATGCAGACACAGCAACAGAATACTGTACACCAATCAAACAGCCTGACACTGGTGAGACTTACAACTAAAAGAATATGATCATGTAGCATATTGATGCTATGTCAGTAAGTAAGTAAGTATGTAAATGTATTGATCAAACCTTATAATGACATGTCATATAAAAAGAAATACAATGCAGATATGAAATGTGTGATGTTTATACAGTGGTATCTAAGTGTTTGTCTTTTTAAGTTTCATAACAGTTAATGTTAGATTAACTAGACTCACTGAGTGTAAACTTTGTGCAACATGAGGCATCTACATCTAGGATGATGAATTATTTGTTGTATGTTCACAGACACTGCTGCCATGGCTGCCCACGTCGAGTACTTTAGAGAGTCCCTCACACATCACTATAGTTTGTTACATGTGCTTAAACCGCTACCTTGGGATCCCAGGTTCACCCTTGAACTTGATGAAATCTTTACTGAGCTTGAACTAGTCACAGTGCAGGGTCTTGAAATGAGAATGCCGCTCCGATCCATGCATGATGTCTTTGAACAGCACGTTTGTCCTGGCCCTCATATCTTAGTGAAAGGGGTGGCAGGGAGTGGGAAGTCAACTCTATTGTCTAAGCTAGCATTTGATTGGTCCAAAGGAAGAGGAAAGCTGGCAGATATGAAGAAGTATGTGCTACTAATACGACTTCGGGAGGTTGAGCCAGGAGAATCAATTGCAGAAATTGTTTGGGACCAGTGTGTCACTAAGTCAACAAAGGGACTCAGCATTGGCTTGATAGAGAGGTATCTAAGGGAACATGAGTCAAAACTTGTCTTCCTCCTAGATGGCTATGATGAGCTGCCTCATGGAGTCAAGAGCATTCCTGAACTCTTGGCTGGGACCTGGTATCCCAACAGCACAGTCTTAGTCACTTCTAGACCTTCCTCAGGCATTGAAGTTGAGAGGAAGATGGCAGTTAATTGCTCCGTAATGATAGTGGGGTTTTCCCCCGACCATGTGGAGCAGTACATGACAAAGTACTTCAAAGCAGTAGGAAACCCAGGACTGGCCCCATCCCTTGTACAAGCAGTCCAGGCTGACATTGTAGCCAAAAGCCTTATGCAGACCCCAATGTTTGTCATGCTGATCTGTGTGTTGTGGGAAGAAGATCCAACTCGAGTGTTCCCAGGGACGATGTCAGGTCTGTATCACGAGCTGCTGATATGTTTAGTGAGAAAGTACTGTAAAAGGGAGGACATAGCCATGCTTGGTGATGAAATGCCGGCAGATATATCGTATGCACTGTTGTTGCTGGGTGAACACGCCTTTAAGTCACTGAAGAGAGACCAGGCCTTGATAGATCTTGATGAAACAACAACACTACTCAAAAGGGATACTGACATCTTACTGAAACTTGGCATTGTTTCCAAAGAAGTGTCTGCATCCAGACTGCACCCAAGAGAACAGTTGAACTTTCCTCACAAGACCATGCAGGAGTTTCTTGCAAGTAGATATATTGCACAAAATCTCTCCTCTTCTTCTTCTTATTTCTCTTTCTTTTCTTCTGCAAACATAGAAGACTTTGTGAGTCTGCAGAGCATAGGGAGTTTACTTCACAATGAAGGCCTGTTACAGTTTATCTGTGGCTCTGGGGATCCAGCTTCTAGAATGGTTCTAGAAAAGGTTAACTTGTTGATACCACGCATGACATTTTCTCAGCATAGTAACCCATTTGAATTCGCTGAGAAATTGAACAGTGATGAATTGTGCCTAGTTTGCCTACACGAAAGCCAAGATCCCAGTCTTGTCCCCATACTGAAAGGAACCTTGTCCTTCAAAGATGCAAGTCTTACAATCAGAGTCCCTTCCAGACAAGGGGCTGCCCTGATGTTCTATCTCGCTCATGCGGAAGGAATGCCTCTGTCCAAGGTACTGAATCTGACATTAGAGGAGACTGGCCAAGGAGAAGCAATGAAGCATCTCTGCAAACTAGTTAAAAGCCCTTTGCCTGACCTACAGCGGCTAGATGTCAAATGTCAGATTGGCAATAATCTTGAGTACTTAACACCTTTGCTGAGGAATGTTCCCAGTCTTCGTTTCCTAAATCTTGCAAACACAGGTCTTACTGAGATGTCAATGGATGCCCTTAGACAGGCCCTGACACATGTGCCATTGCTGGAGGAACTAGATCTTTCATGGAATAAAAATATAGGAGATAATGGGATCATAAGGTTGAGTGAAGGGTTCGGATCCACCCTGAACCTTAAAAGACTCGACTTGTCTCATAACAAAATAAGTGATGCAGGGTGTCAGTTATTGGTTTCCATCCTACATGGTCTTAATTTGGAAGAGCTGAAACTGAATCATAACAACATAGGAAATGCTAAGTTGGAAACATTTGCTGCCATGCAAAATCCTATACCCAGTCTAAAAGAACTCTGGCTCTATGATAATCTGATAACTGACATCTCCCTTCAATCCTTGGTTACCAACCTGCACCTTGTCCCCAATCTGCAGATTCTAATGATAGGATTCAATATGATGACAAAAGAAGGCATTGTTAACTTTGCACAGACCATTGACAGGATAGCCGCACTAGAAGAACTAACTTTTATCCCCTGGGAGACTGTTTACCTCGATAACACTGAAGTGATGAGTATTACAGCCATGCTGGGCAGGCTGCCTGCCCTGCGTGTATTTGGGCTGTACAACACTGGTATGGAGGCTGCTGGGTTCAAGGCTTTCATGGAAGCTGCAGAGGAGCATCCTACCTTAAAAGAAATACAGTAAGGCTTTCTACTGTCTTTTATTTAAAGAAATGTATTAAAGTCAATATTTGATTTCTGGCAATTACAATATGCAGCAGAATGGGTGTTATGCAATGAATTTTATACATGTAGTATTTGGCAGGTACATTGTAACTATCTAACCAATGAGTATAAATGTAGGTCATGTCAGGAGGGTATAGTTTTTGAGAAGTCTGACTCTTAAGTTGTTGTCAGACACATTTGCCTGTATACCTTCAAGTCATTAGAAGATTTATGGTCATGTAATATTGTAATACCTCATACTATTGGTCATATTATAGGTATTCTGAAGGCTTAGTGCCAAAGGGAGAAGAAACCGGCTATAGCTTACTAACATTAATGTAAGTATTCACATGTACATGTATTCTAAAATATCTTTTCCTCATATCTAGAAATTTATATCAATAGAGCTGTAGAATAGTGACATGTCTTGTTCCAAATATGGCATTGAATTTGTGGTCTCATTCTATTTCATCTCACTCCATAGGCCCCCATTACCTGCTGATCAACGACACGTGATCAAGAATATCAGAGAGGATGACAACAGCAGTGATGGTTATAAACATATATTTGACAACCCATCCCCATACTTATTCCAGTCACCAAACACAACAGTATGAGCACCACATACATGGATATAACCTTTTCTGGCTTATCTATACTTTATATGTAACCTTTATATGTTTGGACCTACACAGGTAAACCAACTTACAGCAAGGAGAGTATCAATGTACACTGTACGCTAGGTATAAAACAAGACAGACGCATTGCCTTTGTGTTCTGCATTTAATTTTCACTGTTCCCTTCTTTGTTTTGGACACCATTATACCTTACATGAATATTGTACTTGGTCCATATATAGGTAGTATGAGAAGTTTGTGCCAGATACTGTAAATATCACCAAAAACTTGTGGTTTGTACATGTATATCATAATAATTTCATCAACTTACCCATTTTTGGTTTACATGTACTTGATGATATCTCTTTTGTAGTGTTTCACTGTGTTTGTATACTTGAATTTGTTTCCCTTTTAGTATTTACTTAAGAAGTTTGTGCCCGATACTGTAAATATCACCAACCATTTGTGGTTTGTATATCGTGATAATTTCATCAAGTGACCCATTTTTGGTTTACATGTAACATTACCTGATGGTATCTCTTGTGTAGTGTTTCACTGTGTTTGTATACTCAAGGAGGTTGAAATACTTCAATTTGTTTCACTTTAGTATTTACTTCAGAAGTTTGTGCCCCAATTCTGTAAATATCACCAAAACATTTTGATTTTTATATCGTTAAGATTTCATCAAGTGACCTTTTTGGTTCACCTCAAGATTTCTCCTGTATAGCATGTATAGTTGACTTTGGTTATACTTGATAGAGCTTCAATGGCCATGTGTAACACAATGTCAAATCTTTGAGACATGATCTTTCCACAAGGACAATTTGCTAGAGGTACAATGCACAAAATATCTTTCTCCTTTCATTACATCAATACGGACAACAGTAATGCACATTTCACAAAAATACATCGTAACTTCAACAGGATTTAGAAGGGTTGTAAAATAAGGGTTTAGACTATTGATGTTGTTGCTACTTGACTGTTGCACTGTTTGTAGGACCCAGCAGGTGGCGCTGCTGCAAGTGCGCTCATTTAGCCTCCATGGAGCGCAGGCGTGCATACTCCTGCAGCCTGCATTTTTAAAATGAAAAATATCTTGTAATATCCATGTTTTCACTTTGCACAAGGACTTTTGACAAGTTGGAAGTAATAAAAGAGTAATTTGGAAAACTAGTAGAAACATCACAAATGCACCAAAAACAATTACTCAAGCAACTGGATGACGAAAGACACTAAATGGTTGTCTGACTGTTACCAAAATCATATCCAGTTGCTTGAGTAACTGCTTTCTGGCATATCTTATTACCTAGATGTCTAACATCACAAATGATTTTGTTAAACTTAACATACCTGAGAGCATTGATCTTGATGAAGCCGTTGGCATCAGTTGGGTCATAGTCTCCCTGGACGTCAAAACTGAGGAATGACAGTAAAACAAATAGAATTTGCATATTTGTTGGTCCTTGCATAGCTAAGTGTAGTATGCATGTTCCTCATGAATAAAAATATCTATCAATTTTAAGAAAGCAACTTGTCTCTCTATATCACCCAACCTGCTCATGATCACGGTACCAGAGTTCTGTACTTGGAAAATACAAGATGCATAAAGGATTGATTGAATGGTTTGTGCCATTTAAACATTGATTGAAGCAACACCTAAATGTTACTGTAGTTGATATTTCTGACTGGTCAATCACTGACATACATGTAACCGTGCATACACACTTTTTAAAGCTTTTGAGATCACAGCTCAGTTTAACATTTGACACAAACTGTTAAAAACTGATCTAGAACTTCCAAACCAGACGCCACCCACCTGACCAGCTCCTGGTTGTAGAGCGAGCGTGGGGACTCCCTGCCCAGGATGTAGACGTTCCCCTTGTACACGGACAGCTGAACCTTCCCCTCCACTCCCTCCTGGGACTTAGCGATGCAGTGGCGGGTAAACTCACACTCTGGACTGTACCACATGCCTGGATGGGAGGGGGGAAGTTGACTTGCCAAATTCATATCAATCAACAGCACAACTTGCCCAAAGTGGTAATTCAAGGTAGATTTTAGTTGACCACCCACAAACTTGACTAGGAAATGTTACACAATCACTTGCTGTGGGGCTGTTTGGCTTCCTCCACTTCTAGGGGTCTGGCCACTGGAAGCACTGCTTAAAGAATGATTGACATGTAGTCAGGCTATCACATGTTTCTTAGTTTTTGTCTCTCTGTTGCTGTATTTTTTATGTTTATTCTCATGCAAGGTTCTGTTGTTAAGGAAACAGAGTGATATTAGCATAAAATGCTTGCTTACCAATTCTCTAAAACAAAGGTGAAATTGTTTCTGGAAAATGTTGCAGCAGAAGAGCGCTCACCATTGTACACCTGCTCTGAAAACTTGATCCCCAGGTCTCTCTTCATCCGGCGCACCTCCTGGTTAGAAAAGACAACACTCATAGCAACACATACAGTTGTACAACGTTAACACTGCAATATACAATACAATATAAGTGCATAAAACACTGTAATAGTATGTAGCAGTCGACCATTTCATGGAAGAGCAAACCTAGCCCTGAATCTTACATTAAGGAGGTCTAAGCTTATATGAACATGCATACTGAGAATTCTACATCCACAACCACTGAATATACCATTAATGGCAGGTGTTGTTCACATAAAACCAAAAAAATCTGTCTGCTTACTATAGCATACATGTATTTGTATAGCAAATAGAAAAGTACTCAAGATCAAGCATGGTGAAAGTTGTTCATATAGCATGACTATATTTGTAGTATTTATCTATTTTCTGACACCCAAAAGCTATTGTCATAAAAAGTTCCATAAAACAAGCCACATGCATTGGCCATGTGTTGACCCCTGACCTTGTCCATAGTGAAGAGTTCTATATCCTGATGAGCGTGGTACAGGATGGTGCCCGCCGGGGTCTCATAGATACCTGTAGTGTGGGAACAGGTACTTAGTATATATAGCATGCTAAGGCAGTACATTTGCACTGTACATGTATACACATTTGTATTTCATAATCAAGCATTTCTCGTTATTATCTTATAAGACTCCATGCAATATCTAATCAGATGTTATCTATTATGACAACAAAGTCGTAAAAATAGCAAATTGTATAATCTAAGTCAAAATAGACTTTGAAACATACAATGTATACCATGATAGTCTCATGTTATTACTATATGTTATTACTAGGTATTGTATGTGGACAAAAAAAGCACCGACCTCGAGACTTCATGCCGATGTATCTGTTCTCCACAATGTCTATTCGCCCAACTCCATGCTTTCCTCTGTGCAAGGATACATAAAAATTGACAGGTAAAGATTAATGTGATCCAAACTTCTGAAACCTTTAATCATGAAGTTAATATAGAAAGTTATTTGATAAGTTGCCTGTTAGATTTTCTCTGATATCCAATGTTGCTGTTCCATTCAACTACTACATACATGTATATACTATGGAAAGATTAAAGTTGGACCACATGGCAAACATGTACACTAAAAATGTGCAAAACAAATATCTCTAACTAAGTTTGTGAGTGCCATAACCTACCATACTGGACCAGAATCAAAGGCAAGTATCCCAATCACAGATTGGTTGACATGTGGAATTAAATATTTGTCTGGTTGGCAGAATTCATTTCACATGAAACCTTGGGATGCTACATGGTAATTCAGTAAATCATCAACACACAGCCACATGTAATTTTTGCACAGAATCCTAATCCCATTATGCTGAGATACACAGTGTAAATGCTTCTGTTCTAGATTATATGATGGCACATTGTATGTCCATTACACACCCCACTTGGTTGAGGTAGAGGAAGAGCTCGAGGGAATCAGCCTTCACAGTCCCATCATCCAGGTTAGTCACCTTGATGGGCACACCTGGGGACAGACAGAAACATCATCAAGTTCCGTAAGATACAGGTGAGATACGGAGACATTGGAACACTCTTCTACCCCCATCGGACTCAGTTGACACATTGGTAGCAGGTTTCAGTAGAAGATATAGTATTACATGTATTTGTGAAGAGCAAAAGGTTTTTACATGAAAACTACAATGTACACTAAACCTCTTCATTGTTGTAGTTTTGTTCAATCAGTATCCATGTGGATGTGTACAGATGCTGGTAGCTTCTTAAAGCTAAGATATTCTCAAGCTAGGTATTTTATACTGAAGCAAAAAGCTGCAGAAATTTTCTTTCTTCAGGAACTAAGGTAAATTATAGCCATTGATGCTAAGGACATTTTTTTAATTGTTCAGCTGGGATTGAAAAAAGTCTACAAACAGTGCAGCCAAGAAAGATCTGTTTTTGTGATTTCTACATTCTCTCTCTCTCTCTCTCTCTATCCGATTTAGTGTTCCCCTCTCAGAGGGTTGGACATAGCAGGATGTTCTTCAGGTCTAACTGCTGACCACCAGGAGATCAGGCAAAACATTATCTCGACTTAAAGGGCTTATAGTACTCTTAATTTTCCTTCTGATTTAAATACCCATATCTGGCCTCACCATTCTTCCACTCAATCTCCAGTTTCTCCGGGGTGTTGGGGGCCTCCACAGGGTCAGTAGTCATCTGGTACAGGGACTTGGGAGCATGAGCCTGGGGAGGGGGTAACAGTCAGCAAATCAGGAATGGATAAATAAATAAAAATGGTTTACTGTACTATGCAAACTGTCCGATGAATACCATGCTCCTTTCACATCATTCTAATTAAGTAACACGCTTCATTCTAATTCAGAAACACGCTTGAAGTGAAAACTCACCGATAGAACTACTTACTGAAATTAATATAAACTACTTATTTGATTAAAAAAATATCTGAAATATCATTTGCAGCCAGATAATAGTCACAAATGCCTGATCATAGAGAATGTCCAGTCACTGAGGATAAACAGTGGATGCTGTCTGAAACATCTGACCATTGACAATTCTGTCCAGTTGATTGATGTTACTGCCTACATCATCAGTCACCATCTGGCCAATATGATAACTTTTTGGAGGTCCCTTAGATAATTTTCCCAATGACATACTAGTACTATTAGGCATTAAAAATGCTGCCTATAGTGACCAACTCTTCACATAGACCAGACTGTTCGATCCCCTGATAGGTCTTTTTGGGCAGTTTCCATTCTAATCCATGAATGGAAATCCTGTGTTGTAACTTCAACTGAGATATGTTTGTAAATGAAGGAAATGACTTTCTTACCTTGGGATCTTCAAGTACTCCAGATTCGTAACTGAAAAAAAGAACAGGATATGGTCAGGAATATTCTAAAGCTAAGCAGTGTTATGGGTATGACATCTTAAGACAAACATAATGATCATTTCATAATAAAAACAGTGAATGATATCTAAAGGTAAATTATTTCATCATATGAATATAGAATGAACTGAACTGAATTAATGAAAATAAAGTTGCCAGTAATTTCAAGTTTGCTGACCTGATGTGCATGAGGTTGGCGTCCATGCTCCAGGGGCTTTTGGGAGTCACGGGGAGAGGGATGTCATGTTTCTGGGGGGAGAAAAGGCAACTTTTTTTTATATATATATAGCAAAAACAGTTGATTTCTATTGTTTCAAACTTCTGTACCCCATATGGCATGAGACAGGCAACTCAAGTACTGTGAATCTTTGTACTACAGATACTGGTCTCATGCTGTCCACAACTACTGTAAAACTACATTGTACAATATTCTAAGTGATCATGAGAGGCATGATCACTCACTCACTCACTATCTATGGTTTTCAGTATAATCAAACCAAGGATTGTGAGTGAGTGAGTGATCATGCCTCTCATTGGCCTACTACCAGTAATTAACTCCAACTGACCTTGGCATACTCGAACAGATCCAGTCTGCCCTTGAACCTTTCAAAGAACGCTGGAATCTTCCATGGAGCATATATCTGCAGAGGGCAGTAAGGAAAGAATAAGAAATGATTTTCTGCTCCTCATGATCAAGCACATGCAAAATGTAGCACTTGGTTCTGGTGATAAGACATAATTGAAGGGCAGTATCTCATCACTAAGGATAAACGTTCCAACTTCTAAAAAAGGTAGAAAAAATATTCTATAAGATTATGACAGAAAATTAGAATGTCCTGTGTGATTCTCCGATTTTACTCAAGTGAAAAATGAGTCGTCCCTCGGATAGGACGTTAAATGGAGGTCCCGTGTATGGGGAGAGCCATACCCCATGCACGTTAAAGAACCCCCACACGTGCGATGGTGCGGTGTGCGTTGGTGCAAATCCTTCTGTCGCAAGTTGGTGATTCACTTCAAATCACCCGGATGGAGGCCTGGCGACCTCTGTCTTGTATCAGCCACATGGTGATCTACATCATTCACCCAGACGGGTGTGTCACCCCGTAAGGGGCGGTATAACCCGTCGTTGTGCGAACATGTGCGAACATGTATATAGGGCTCCCTTGGAAATCAGTTACTAAGTTAACTGAAGGGACTACCCTAAAGATCAATAAATAAATAGATAAATAAATAAATTCTAGTCTTAGTAAGAATAGTGAGAAGGAAAAATTTGACATTGTGGAAGATACTTCAACTAAGGATTTTGGCTGGGCATAAGTACCGTACTCTTATTTGACATTCAAGCCACCATCTAAGATTGCAAATGGATCCCTACAGGGTAGTACAAACATCAGTATTACTGTTCAGTCTCTTTAACCTTGGACTCACCTTGACTCCTGGGTACAGAGCGTAGCAGGTCAGCTCAAACCGAATCTGATCATTGCCCTGCAAGAGAAATGTGTTTTAGTTTTAATGTGATTAAGAAGCAGATATCAAGATTACAAACGCCAAAATCTTACTGATTATTTCTAGTAAGCACAATATTTGCATTGATAAATTGAAAGAAACAAATCTCACGTGTTCTTCTACAATCAATAGGTAAGATATACCTTGCCAGTTGCACCATGGGATACATATTGTGCACCCTCTTTTTTGGCGACCTCGACCTGGCGCCTGGCGATACACGGGCGTGCCACGGCCGTGCCCATGAGATAGCGGTCCTCATAGATGGCGTTAGCCTGGATGGCCGGCCAGATGTACTCATCAACAAACTGCTTCTTCAGGTCCTCAATGTAAACCTGCAGGAATACATGAAACATGATAAGAACTAGAATAAAAATCTTCAGCAAATGCAGACAGTTTTGCATTTAGTGTATTCTATAACGGGGGGAAAAAGTAGGTGACTGACAAGTTAGTAGGTGTGAACATCATTTATCGTTAATGTTATGAGTACTGTCTATGTAAGGGAGTTATGTTTTTTTTAGTCATTTAGCCTCTAGCCACTGAAGAAGCTGTACGTAGCGAAACTAGTTTGGCCGACAGGCTGAATAAAAGTTAAAAACTTGAACTATGCGGCTCCAGATGCCTTTCTGAGAGACGACTGCAGTGTGCAAGATGTCCGTAGCTTGAGGAATGAATCTACTCTACTATATAAGGGAGTTATGTTTTTTTCTGATGTTTCAAAATTATCCATGGCATTGCTGGTTTTAAACTTCTGGAAAAGTACCGTTGGAGCAAGGAGGTTATATCACAAGGCCTTGTGATATAACCTCCTTGGTTGGAGCTTCTTTCCATGTTAATGAATACTGATGACAGACTTCGTATTCAACTTTAAGATGCATTGTTCAAGTGACTTTCTTGTAGCATTCTAGGAAAATCACAAAATTGTGCATTTGATATTTAGCAAAATTGTGCTAGCAGTATTTAGCAACTCAGCTGTCCTGCAGTGCCAACTAGTAATCCATGATGGTACTGCAGTCTTGGAAGTTGGAACGCCTTAGAACAGTGGCCAGCCAATAGAAGACTGAAACAGGCCACTGGAAGTGTAAGAATCCTAAGATGGCAGTGCCCATCAATCTAGACAGGATTAAAACATGTTTGCTATCAGGAATCTGTATTTAGAACTGCAGTCTAAACAACATAAGTTGCAGCCCAAGTAACATGAGAGTTACGGATCTGTGGATACACCTATCCTTCATGTAGATAGTACAAGTAGATTCTTTACTTGAATATGAAACAGGCGAAAAAAATTCAAATTGAAAACTCCAGATCCACTGCCCACCCAAAAATGGTTAGGGTCAGCAGGTTTTTCTAGGTAGGGTACTAGGGAAACAGAAAGCACAACATTTTTTACCATAGGCCTGATGAGTAACTAATCATGGGCGTATGACGTGACGACCAGACGCACGTCATAGGCGAGAATTGGGCTCGAAAGCCACGTGACTCATGCCGCGAGAAATCGCGAGACCGGGGGTAGAACCCCAGATCCTGATCACACTGGAGAGAACCAGGACGTCCCCGAACCAGCTCTTCGCCCATCACCGTCTCGTACGCGCCATTTTGTACAACCGCCGAGCATCTCCCCCCCTTTGAATACTCCCAAATTATACTCCCATACGTCTACCTTTCGACTTCTCACTACTTTCTCCCCTAAAGTTAACATGTTTGGCGCCGGCAGAAGGAAGATACGGCCACCAGCGCGTTTCGTCTCTTCGCCCGCAGATGACGACGAGCTCGAATGGCATTCCACGCCGGCAGAGCTCTCGAAAAGACTGGAAACTAATCCTTCTTTGGTCAATGAATTATCAGATAAAGAAATCAAATATTGCTATCCAAATGGACTCTTATCAAACTAGACAAATACTTCAGAAGTGGTGCAGTGAACAGCCAATAAACAGGAAGCTGAGATATCTGACAGCTCACACAACTGTTGCAGACAGGCTAATACGTTTCTGACGTCATCGGTGGCATTTATTGCCTCCCCAGCTGGCCCCCTCCCAGGGAAGGTCATTCCCTTTACAAGCCTTTGGAATTACATTTTGTATATCAATGATGCATACTGGAAGTGTAGGAGGAACCTTGGGGGTCCTTTCCTTTCTTCAGTCAATACACTGGTTGCGAGTAAAGAACAGTATGGAGTACACCCCTGTTCCTGAATACTCATGACTAGGATTGTGGAAAATATTGTAGTACCTGGAAATTAGCAAACTGTTCACATAATAAGCATGATTACCTGAATGATATCATGTTATTTGGTTACAATCCAGGAAGTGGCCCTTTGCTCCCCTTTCTTATTAGTTAGGTTTTCCTTTTTAGATACCATGAAAAATCTCCTTCCATATTTTAGTGTACCTTCAGGTAAACCGTAAAGGTAATTGATTTTGAAATACTAGTAGCTAAATGCAAGGTCACAAATTAACAGTGTGTCACAATCTAATGATCTGACAATTTGTGCTGCGAGTCCTGGAGTGTCTGGAATAGATAACTCTGGATCTTCTCCCAACGTTCATGAATACTGATGAAGGACTTGGGCTTAAGAGGCTCCAAAACACCCAGTCTGATATCTACTAGAGATGAGTGGAATACTGATTTCATCATAGATGTGTGTACTAACTGCATACAAAACTGATCATTTACATACTGATAAATGTATAACCACTCTTGTTCCTGATGATGTATATATTTCTATGATTGAAGGTTAGGATGGAAAATCTGATCCAAACTGTTTTACAAGACTATCATCAAACATTTGGCATTGCAGGGGGACCATAAGGGGTATTTCAAACTTTCTTATGAGGAAAGCAATGACTGTTAAGGTCTGGAGCAATTGCATGTATATTGTAGGTCAGATAGGAGGAGCATAGGTGGCATTAGATGGCAATATCATTTAAAACAAATATTATCTTGCATATGGGATTCTAATTCTGGTCTACACATGGCTAAGAGATGACTGCTTAGGGACAATTAGTTGCAAAGTAGTAAGACAAGTAAAGTTGCTGTCCTCATAAATCATTGCACTTAATTGTCTTAAGTCACAGTTGTCAGGAGTTTTAGAGATGTCAAGCTTCTGGTGGGTGGGGCACATGTATAGGAGAGAAAATGAGGTAAATGCAACTTGGCTTTAAACTGAAAGGTGGCTTTAAACTGAAAGTGTTTTCCACAGATCACATATAGATTACTAATTACACATTATCTGTGAGTAATAATCAATCAGCACTTAATCAAGTTAATTGGATTGAATCATCATTAGTTGGTTCATCAGACAACACTTATCTATCTTATCAGTGACTGGCAATTAACAGCGATGTTATAACTTTACTTGGCAAACTGTTGAAGCCTGGTGAAGGTACATTGTATTCATGTTTTGCAAGCTACAAGTCACTGCACATGTATGTCCAATCTGAAAATACATGTATATCTACAGCAATACATGGTAACTCAGAGGCACTAGTGACATATACATTGTATTTTCCAAGGTTTCTTCAATTTTATTCTTAAAAGTGACTAAATAGGAGGCACGTGTCTCCTACCTTCTTGGCTCCCAGCTTAAGCGCCTTCTCTTTGGCTTCCGCAAAGTCTTCCTCCTGTCCAACATCAGCCTAGGGACACACAAAATTCTCCTTATTGTAGGTACACAGTGATACAATCCAAAATTCTAAGTGTTCTTTATTGCAATCTTTCCTCTCTAGATATCTTTTTCTCACTTTTTAAAATAACCATCTAAATGGGGTCTAGCACAACAAATGCAACTAATTTCTTAAGTTGAAATTTAAAGTATGTACATTACATAGTGATAATATGAAGTTTGGACCTTTGCATCCTAGGAGTAAAAGTTTGTGCCAGGTGTCTGTGTGTGTTTTGTTATCTCTAATGGGAATGTAATCCTGTTGTATACAAACCTCACAACTTTCCCCACTGACTATTACGTAACACTGGAGTTACTGAAGAAAGTCGTCAAATATTTGCACATTGTTACATCTACACGCAGGACAATCTATTCACCATTTTATCCACGTTTTGACAGACCTATCTTAAGAGGCTCTGGCTCAGAGATTACATTAAAGTTTATACTTACACATAGTTAAAACACTACTAGTATAAGAGACAGTGTAAAGACACAGTTACACTGCAGAACAAAAGAGAGTTAGTAGCCAGAGTTTAATCATCTGTTATCCACAAGACAGTTTTGGAAATCTAAATAGTTCAAACTTTGATGCGAATTCTGGATCTCTTTCAAACCACACCTGTTTGGTACCTCCATGTTTGCTTTCTTAATTGTCTTATTTCTTAATCCACTTTGTATAACCATACTCTAAATCTATACTACATCTAGTTCAGTACATGTACTTTGCCAAACTATTACATCATTTCCATTCTCTGGACTGGACTTTGACACTGTAAAATAGCTACGTCAGACTGAACAAAAGCGCTGAATAAATATGCTCATGATGGCTGACTTCTCTTAAGTGCAAAAAAAGAGCCAACAGTCTCAATCTACTGCCTAGAAACCCAATGCTGTATAATGTATGTTAAGTATTGACTAAAAAAATATGACATGTGGAGGCAAACTTTTGATCAATATTCAAATGGTACAATGACTTGCTAACAGGTCATATGAATGGATGTATTTATTGTTCTCATCTAACAACTATAATTTATTTATAACCGTAATATTGGACAATGGACATGTACAAAATTTATCACAAATCAAAGATTAAAACTCACCATGTAAGCGATGACATCGAACCCCTGCTCGATGAGCCACACCAGGATACAAGACGTGTCCAGACCACCACTGTACGCCAGCACTACCTTCTTATCTTCAGACATGTTTCTGTAAGGTAAGGTACAGGACCATATATCATTCAAACTTGTGTTTGAACTTACAGTTTAGCAGGGCTCGTGTACAAATAATTGACCAGGGCGGAGGTGGCTATTTACTTTGGGATAATGAGTACTACTAGCATTTTATCCATGCTAATTGATATTTACCCATTGAAAATACACAGACGATCATAGACACACCTTTTTTCACCAAAGGGTTGTTTTTGAGGCACGTTCTTGTCACCTTTTCCATTGATTATGTATATTTAAAAGACATTCAGTATATATCAACCTCCCTTTGAGGAAATAGCTATCATTCAACCTTAAACATCAAACCTGGACAGGGAATGAACAAGTCGACCATTGTCGAATTTTATCCTTTCAAAGACTACCTCACTCTGAGGTGCTGAGAAGGCAGGGTAGATTCAGACAGAATGTTTTAGTGTACTACATGTAGACATCCCATCTGGAAAAATTCTTCTGTCTTAGGCTTAGGTTCCATCTCCGAAATGGGGCCCAGTGGGGTTGTTTCCAAAAATGAAAAATAAAGTGTTTTTAATACAAAGGAATATACACAATTTATTATCCTGACTAATCTTTCTACGTTCTGTGTGTTTTGTTGCCTTTCTTATTATTGTTTTATTTCTAAAAGCTGCCTGACCGGGCCCCGGGTTCGGTATTGGGACCTACGCCTTACCACAGTTCTTGTAAGGCATATTTTGGAGAGATTATTCAGCTCACAGCTATATTCCTGCCTGTACCATGACATTCCATTTCATCCAAAGGTTATGAAGCTAAACGGTTGTCCTACGTAATCTATATAAATCATATCATGAGACAGCATCGCAGCAAAAATTGGCTCAGAATGCATACGATCTCTGGGTACCAAAATTAATGACTTCACTAAGCCAACCATGGATAGATACTTAATTGCATTACATCCTCCCGACTCGCAGACCCCAAACTGTAATTGCAATAGGCAGATTATTTCCAGGATATCTTCTCACTGATCAATCATGTGAAATCCCAGGGAATGAGAGTTGGGATGGGAAGTGTGTGTCTGCATCTATCTACTCCCTATAGGCGGGGTGGGGCCAATCTGGTCAGGACAATTTAAATGCAGAAGGTGTCTGTTCATTACCCCTTAATATATCATGGTTAGCAACACCTTCCTTAAGGGACTGTTCACTCTATATGTAAGGGGGGATTGATATATGATTAACTAACTACATGTACACCTATTTGCATAAAATCAGTTGAGGGCATGCATTGTCAATGATATTATTCTACAGGCAGAGATAGTCGGTAGTCCTCTCAGGGAGGAGCGAGCCGACAAAAATCCCGACAACTACTATGTGACTCAAACTCTGCTTGGAGAATAAATGATATATTGTGCCAACTCTGCAGTAAAGAACATTCCTTAGGCAAACAGTACCAGACTTGTACTGACTGGGCAAACAGTAGGGGCAAAGGATGACAAATTAAACTGAACAGCAGTAAAAGTGAAAGTGAGGAATGACACAATAGTGCTATCAGTAACCCCGCCCCCAGCGACATAAATGGATATCCCCCTATTTCAACTGACACAGGTAACAGTTAGGACGATGTCTAACACTTGGCTGAAGAAACAACCTTCCATGCGTTTTGTGGTAATAATATATAATATTCTTTGCCTTCTTATGACCAAACATATCCATAAGACACGCCACAGCGTGAGATGGCGCGCACAGCTGGAATAACACCGTGCATCACGGCCACGCCGACAGGAATGAATGGATGTGATTTTGAAGCCTGTGTGTGATTTTCTGAATCTTTAAATTATATTCAAAGTATCTGTATTATACTGGGGGCTTCTCAAGTCTAAATTGCACATTGTCACACTCCATAGGATAACGTAGGATGAAATCTTACCGTAAATCTAACCGTAGATGACAAGAACGTGCCGTAACCTTTAGAAGAAGTCGGCGGGACAGCACGGGGGGCGGCCCGCCTGTCAGTCTGCAAGCTCATCGGTCAAGCAGTGCGCGCGCGTCTGTCAAGCACCACAAGGCCGTGAAGTGCTGCCCAGACAAACAAGAAGAGAGATTTATATCTAGTCTTACCTTGTCACGGTTGAGAGGACCGTGCAGCACAGAGAAAAACGGAGACTTGAGGCGAGCGTGCACGTTGGGACGGAGGAGGAGTGGCCGCTTAGACCATGAATCACTCAAAACGAGCTATAGGTGCCTCCGTTTAACGGCGACGCGCACACAATAAGCGCCACGCTACTATTGGTCAATCCCATCGGTGAGGATAGTTTCGTCGACGGCAGTACAGCAGTTCCGCCATGCTGTTGGCTTACCGTGAATATCATAATTCAACATTTGAGCGCATAAAACACGGCCTTTTAGAGCATATTCATGCTATGTAAGCCCTTAAACAGATAGGTCATTTTCTATATGATACTAAGAAACATACGTAATCGGAATTGACCCGAGTTTATGTTTCAAAACAGTAAAGTTTGTTACGCATATTTATCCCGGAAGCGACTGTCGCTTCCTTGCCAATATTTGCGTGGCTCTTATCTCTGGGGACCAGGTAACACACCCTACAGGTAATATTTGCGTGGCTCTTAGCTCTGGGGACCAGGTAACACACCGTACAGGTAATATTTGTGTGGCGCTTAGCTCTGGGGACCAGGTAACACACCGTACAGGTAATATTTGTGTGGCGCTTAGCTCTGGGGACCAGGTAACACACCATACAGGTAATATTTGCGTGGCGCTTAGCTCTGAGAGCAGAGAGGCCATGCCACGCCTGGCCGTGAGCGGTTGGGTGCATCGTTGGTGGCGCAAGTGGTACGTGCGTTGTACGTACGATCTCTGTCCTTGGCCTCATCCAGAAATAATAAGCACAACTCAAATTTTGAGTAACAGCTTCGTAGTATCAAGTCTTCTATCAATATCCTCCAAATTTCAAACCATTGCAGTCATTACTTTCCAGGCATTCGTTTTTTTTGCAAATCAGAAGGTAAGTGGCGAGAAAAACAAGGATGAATTGTGATCAGACGCGTGGGTCGAGTTCCCTATGCCATAAGTCTTTGTCATTAACAAAAGACATTGTCAAAATGTTTGATCATGATGAAAGAAGTGGGTGTCAAACTTCCAGCAGCGCAAGTTGACCCGCACACCTCAGGTCGCAGCATAATTGCCCACGTTTACCCCATCTACCTTACCTAACGTTACAAAAAGTAATGATCACAATAATTTGAATTTCGGTGCACATTCATGAAGACTTAATACTTGACATCTATGCTTCGAAATATGAGTTGTGCTTATTACACGTAAAGGAAATTCTAGACAATACTGGTTGCTCTTTTTTATGGAACTCTATGGATTCATGGTTAGACAACAAGCATATATGTACATCGCTAAGAAAAGGGTTGAAAGATATATATATCCAGACATTTTGTCATAGACTGTCTACAGGTAATGGTAAGTTAAGATTTTTAAGAAACTATAAAAGAAGGGATACTCAATGATACACCAGATGATTATAACTTATTTAACGTTACTAGATAAATTCGTGGTCAGATCGACAAGGGGGAAACTTAGAATTAGCGCCCACCCCCTTGAAATTGAGAAAGGGCGGTACAAAAAGCTACCTGTGGGCGAAAGAGCATGTAACCATTGTATTGCAAAACCGGTGGAAGACGAAATACATTTTATTTCTAACTGCCTCTCTAATGACCAGGAAAGAAAGGAGTTATTTGAAGAGGCATGCAGAACA
Organism: Branchiostoma floridae; assembly: GCF_000003815.2. Lineage (NCBI taxonomy): Eukaryota > Metazoa > Chordata > Leptocardii > Amphioxiformes > Branchiostomatidae > Branchiostoma > Branchiostoma floridae. The sequence goes on along the minus strand of NC_049986.1, from coordinate 13,411,506 downwards.
CAAAAATTTCCAAACGCTTACTGACGAAAACAAAACTATAACGCTGTTAACGTCACATAACCCACTCATTGTAGAAAAGGGTGAGGTACTTCGTCTTCCACTGAAAAGAAATCAAACCCCAAATGCGTAGATTGTGAGGTATGTCCAGAAAAGGGTCATTGATAGAATAGTCACTTTTCTAGACTTGTCACCATTGTTATCTATACCAAAGTGTTTTTAAGTTATTTTATGCATGTTTACTATATTTTCTGTATGTTTCATGTTTCAATTAGCCCTCGGGCAAGAACTTGCAAATAAACTTTCATCATTATTTCTGGGTGAGGCCAAGGACTTATTGATCACTCCTCGTACAGATCCCAAAGGATCGCCCACGTTTTGTACGTAGACAGCACGCAGTTGCACGTACGACGAAGCGATATCCACCCCAAGTGTAGTAGTAGTATCCAGCATAATGTGGAGGTGTATGAATAAAGTGTACGCGTTTATGTGTGTGGATTATGTACCCAAAATAATAGGGCTTAGTAGGCACTCTGTTTTGGAAACCAGCGGAGGTGGGTTTGTGTTTGAGACCACTGATTACAAAGTTACCCAGTAACAAGTAACACGATAACGATCCATGATTTCAGCATAGCAATTGGCACAGCGACTTTGAAATAGGCACAAATTTTTATATAACTCTGCTAAGGGTATTTCGGCGATATCAGCACTTTCCGTCTATCTAATTGCAGATATAGGCGATTCATCTTTCTTCATTATTCAGCTCATGCGATATCTGTACAGCAGGTGGCGCTTATCGGTGTCATTTGTCGACGTTTAAAAACCCACTATTCATGAATTGTTATCTGCACAATTGGCAAAAATACGTATCTTGATATTCCATTTGTCAGATAGCCTTCATAGTGCGCATTGATGAATACACATACAAGTTATTTGTC